>NW_005364953.1:907755-910312 GCF_000412655.1 Myotis brandtii | reverse complement strand
ATTGTATAAACTTCGAAATCAAGATTAAAAACCTAAACTAGGCCCTATAGTAAGTATCTATGCTTGTATGTTATCTTTTTTTTCTATTGTAATGTCTAATTACCTGGGAAACTAAAAATAGTACATAACCAAGCTTTATATATTCAATGGATGATCGATCACATCTGATTCAAATCCAGCTCAGGAGTCATTCCCTCCTGTTATTTATAGGAGGAATGTGAATACTATAGGAGGGAGAACTTTTCTTTTTCCCATAAGTTGTTGAGAAATTCATATAACAGATGGGAAGTGTCTATTTTTAAAATCAAACAATTTTGTATTTCAACCAACAATATATAAATTAACCTTATAAACCCCCACTATGAGCAATTAGTATTTTGGCATGATCAGACACAAATTCTTAAAATATATAGCAAACTTTATTAAACCTTCTTGTTCATTGAAAATTACACTGGGATATATTTTTAGTTATTTGAGAATGATTAATTTGAGAGGTGATATAATACCAGTGCTATTGGATTCCAGTAATGATACAAAAATTGTGGAAAAGGTCACTCCTATGTTAAGAAAGATTGTGTAATTTGACCAGAAGATTAACCCCATTTAGCTAAGTTGCAGAACCCAGGAACCATTTAAATTCTTAGAAAGGAGAGACAAAGCCATGATTAGGAAGAAATGACAGAACCATTACACACACACACACACACACACACACACACACACACACACACACAAAATAAATAAATAAAAACTAAAAATATAAAGATGGGATCATGTATCAGTGCCCTACCTGAAGTAACTTTCTTTAGAATGGAAATGCTGAGGTCAAGGGTCATAGTTTTGCTTGGATAGCATGCTGTAATTCAAAGTTTAGATAATGAACCTTTAAATGGGTTTAAACTCAGAGGTATGCTACAACTAGTTCAAATTAGTTAATGAGAACTGAAGGGTAAATTTTCAGGAAACTTGTGAACATGTTCCCGTAATTTCTTAATTATGTAGGAGTGACATAAGCAAAATGGCAGAGTAGACAGCCAACCAGCTCCAAACTCTCATCCCCCTACAAGCAACTCCAAAAAATAAGCACTTCCAGAACCAACTCTGTTGTTCTAGAAAACAGTCAAAGGTTCACAGCAACCAAACAGTGAATCAAAAAAGGCAACTTAAGCCCTGGCTGGGTGACTCAATTGGTTGGAGTGTCATTCCTTATACCAAAAAAAGGCTGTGGGTTCAACTCCCTGTCAGAGCACATACCTGGGTTGGGGATTTTATCCCCTTTGGATGAGTTTGGGAGGTAACAGACCAATGTTTCTCTCTCAATTGATATATCTCTCTCTCAAATATGCTGGGGTGAGGAATAAAAAAAAAAAAGAAAGAAAAGGCAAAACAGAACTGGAAGCATCACACTTCTTATTGTGTTTTTCCTGACTTGGGATAAATTATTAACATTTTGCTATGAATTATGATTTTTGTTTTGGGTTTATAATTTTGATACATTATCAAATCAATGATGTTCCTTCTTAATTTGCTATGAATTTTAATATTCATAAGGATATATACTGGTTATGAATTTTAATAGCATGGTAAATTTGGATTACAATGAGAAAATATTTTAATTTTTAATTACTATACAAAATAATAAAAAGGGAAGCTAGTACAGATCTACTAGTTAATAGATCTAAAATATTTTTATTAAACTGAAAGTTCTAGTCATAAGTCAGCTAAAATTATTTGATATCATACAATATGTTACACTCCAATCCAGACCTTTTTATTTGCTATTTACAAAGGTATAGGCTGAAATTGACTGAAAGCTGTACAGCACTCTGTCAAGAAAATCTATAGTTTGCCACTCTGAATCCATGTAAACTACTGTTTCTACTTTGTATATAGTTTTCCACAATATTCTTCCCCAATAT
Organism: Myotis brandtii; assembly: GCF_000412655.1. Taxonomy (NCBI): domain Eukaryota; kingdom Metazoa; phylum Chordata; class Mammalia; order Chiroptera; family Vespertilionidae; genus Myotis; species Myotis brandtii. Next base: position 908,393 of record NW_005364953.1, on the reverse strand, counting down.
ACACTGAGTGTTCAAATTGTTATGACCACCTGACGTTTGTAGGCAAATTAGCTATAATTTAGCACTGAAGTTGCTAGAGGGCCAGACCATTATAAATAGCGAAGCAGGTTGTTTACCACGACAGTAGAAGTGATTTTTTTCTGAAGATATGGGTAAACAGCACAATTTAACAGCCTTTGAACGTGGGATATATATACTGAGTGGCCAGATTATTATGACCACCCCATCAGTACTTCCTTGGGCTGCCTTTTGCCTTCAATACTGCGGCGATTCTTCTTGGCATTGACTCCACCAGATGTCGAAAGGTGATGCGAGGAATGTGACACCATGCCTGGTGAATAGCACTGTCCAGTTCTGTGAGATTTGATGGTTGTGGAACCAGCTGCCTGATGGCTCTTTTAACTTCGTCCCACAAATGCTCAATTGGATTGAGATCTGGTGATTGTGGGGGCCACCTAAGCAAGGTAAAGTCTCCCTCATGTTCTTGAAACCACTCCTGCACAATACGAGCACCGTGGCATGGCGCATTGTCTTGTTGGAAGAAGCCATCTCCATTGGGATACGCCACCAACATGATAGGATGAACTTGATCAGCAACGATACTTAGGTATGTTGTGCTATTCAGACGTTGTTCCACA
>NW_005364953.1:875196-907486 GCF_000412655.1 Myotis brandtii | reverse complement strand
AGTGTACGGCTAATTTGCCTACAAACGTCAGGTGGTCATAATAATCTGGCCACTCAAGTTCAAATATATCCCACGTTCAAAGACTGTTAAATCGCGTTGTTTACCCATATCTTCAGAAAAAAATCACTTCTGCTGTCGTGGTAAACAACCTGCTTCCCTATTTACAATGGTCTGGCCCTCTAGCAACTTCAGTGTGAAATTATAGCTAATTTGCCTACAAACGTCAAGTGGTCATAATAATCTGGCCACTCAGTGTATATGTCTCATGATGTCTAGAAAGTTGTTTGTCTTATCTGCTAATTAAATATGTAATTTTTAAGTGATATAAAAGGTAAGTAAATTCCCCCTCACCCCCTGATTTGGGAAGAGAAAGTCCAGAAACAGATTAGGCAGGAAATCAGAATCAGCTTTGCTGCCTGTGATTCTCATAATTTTTAAAAGCCGTTTGCATTTTTTTATTTCCATACATATTTCTTTTTAAAAAAATATGTTTATTGATTTCAAAGAGGAAGGAGAGGGAGAGAGAGAATCATTGACCCGCTGCCTCATGCACGCCCCCTACTGGGGACAGTCCCGGCAACCCTGTCATGTGCCCTGACCAGGAATCAAACTGTGATGTCCTGGTTCATAGGTCGATGCTCAACCACTGAGCTGCATATTTCCTTTTTTTTTTTTTTTTGGTTAAAGAGTAAATGGTTGTTGACTATGCAGATTATGCAGAACTTCAGCTAAATGTTACTACATCAGGAAAACTGTGGATCAAAGAGGCCTACTAAGTTATCAGAAATGATGATATTTACATAGGTAGTTTATATAAAAGTGTAGAAAGCATGAGTGAAAGTAAAATTTTAAGAGAACCTTCTGAAAGAAAAATTAGAACAATTCATGATGTCAGTTTTCTTTTCATGGTTTGTCATAAAGTCTAAATTTATATTTGCTGCATGCTCCCTTCAAGAAGATGAATAAGTTATACAAAACAAAGTACGCCAATATTTAAATTACATAGAAAAGCTTAGGTTTGAAAATAATTTGACAGTGAGATAAGCAGGAGGATCCAATTCAGCAAACCCTTGAGCATATTACTATTTCTTTTACCAACTCTTTTTTTTCATAATCTATAGAAAAAATCCTTGACCAGATAGATGTTTCTTAGTCTTTTAATTAAAAAAGCAATATTTATTAACAACACTCTATAGCTAACAATTTTAATGCTCCTATCAAACTCAGGCAAGAAATTATTAAATTCATAAAAGTACTTTCATTGCATTTTAATGGAAATAAAATTAGATCTGTTTTATCAGAAGTGGGACTAGTCAACACTAAAAGAAGCAGAAGTACTGCAAAATAGTCAATTTACATAAATAAATTTGCCTCCTTTTCAAATCAGGAAGGCTTTTCAAGAGAGCCTAAAAGGCAACATCACTCCCCAAGCTGACTTTGAATTGATGGACTAGTGGTGAGTGTGATAAGATTTAACTAAAACCTTTCTTCTTTTTCTCTCCACACTAGGTAAATTTTAAGCTTTGCCTTTCCCATGATACCTATCGAAATGTTAATATTCCACATCCTTTCCATACTATTATTGCATTCCTAGGGAAGAAATGCATATCCTGTACACAGCAATTCTGTTCAATCTAAAATAATAGATATTTTGAAATACTTATTGCTGAATATTTCATTTATACAGCCTACAAAATGATGATTGCAAAGCTGGCTTAAAGGATTTTACTAACTTTCATTGAAAGATACAAATAAAATGACTAGATGATGTAGCAAATCTTATTGTCTGGCAATGTACACTAAGGGGACCACTGTTTTGTTGTTTTGGTTATTTTTTGGTAGTAGAAATACTAACTCTCTCTGAATCATACCAAGAATTGTTCTTCAAGTTAGTATACATTTTTGAAGGTCACCTTGACCAAATTCCCACCAGATTAAAAATAACAAATTTCTTCTATAGCATACCTAACAAGAAGCTATTTATTATCTACTCTAATGTCTCTAATAACAGAGTACATATCCCTATGTGGTGTTGGCTCCTGATTAGCTGTTCATAATTGCCCACTTCTGTACCCTCTGCTTTGTCTGAGTCAGGTTTCTTTCTTCCCTAAAGGTCCCTGAACTCTGCTTGCCCTCATACCTGAGCAAGCACTGAAAAGCCCTTATCAGCTTATCCTGAGAATCAGCTGACTACAGTGAGACACATATTCGATCAGACCCCTCTGATCATTTTCTCTCATTTGCCTGACTTCCCCATACTTACTGTTTTTCCCTCCCTATTTTTTTTAAAAGGCTGTTTGTTTGCTTTTGAGACACTTGCTGATTTCTGAGATGAGAGCACACTCCATATTGCAATAGTCTTTCTTCTCTATAAAGCCTCTCCTTATCTAAGTCTGGATTTGTTTTTATATGACACTCCCATTATGTGAAAGCCCAAAACTTGGTACTTTAGTTTATATGCCTCTGAACTGGTTTTCTTTCCCTGTGCTATCTCTACTTTCTTTCTACTTTCTCTCATCATTATCCTTATTTCCCTCCCATTATACAAAGTCATGGACTTAAACTGTAATATTATTAGATATAAAACTCTAACTCACTGATCCCCTGGGCCAACCTCATGGCTATGTGTGACATTTCCACCTGAAATATCGCTTTTCACATCTTTGCCATTATGTGTACTTCTAACAGAATTAGTTTCCTAAAGTATGTTTCATCCAGCAGCATTACTCTGCTGTGTAGCCACTAATATCTATTCATTGTCTACTGAGTGTCTATATTCTTTAACCTGAAATTTAAGTTCTTCCACAGTGGAAATATGCAGGGACACTTTAGATGTGTTTATATGCAAAGATAAAGTTGTTTAAGAAAAAAACAATTATGATTCTGTTAGCTTGAATCAACCATCAAGGTAAGTTAAGTTATGTCTCTGCCATGTAGGTTAAGTGGAACTGATGATTTTAGTTCAAACACCTTGCCATAATGACTTTATAGCTCTGACTATAGAAAGTAGTTTAGTTAAATATCATCTAGTAATTATTTATTGCTTTCTTACCACATATTCAGTTCCATACTAGGCATAATGGGGAAGAAAAAGAGAATTCTGGAACCTACATTTTAAACAGTCATATAATATCTATGATCTTAGAGTCATAAAGAGTCCTAATGTAAATACAGGATGGGGCAAAAGTCGGCTTACAGTTGCTCATATGGAAAATAATTATATTTGCTGCATGCTCCCTTCAAGAAGATGAATAAGTTATACAAAACAAAGTACGCCAATATTTAAATTACATAGAAAAGCTTAGGTTTGAAAATAATTTGACAGTGAGATAAGCAGGAGGATCCAATTCAGCAAACCCTTGAGCATATTACTATTTCTTTTACCAACTCTTTTTTTTCATAATCTATAGAAAAAATCCTTGACCAGATAGATGTTTCTTAGTCTTTTAATTAAAAAAGCAATATTTATTAACAACACTCTATAGCTAACAATTTTAATGCTCCTATCAAACTCAGGCAAGAAATTATTAAATTCATAAAAGTACTTTCATTGCATTTTAATGGAAATAAAATTAGATCTGTTTTATCAGAAGTGGGACTAGTCAACACTAAAAGAAGCAGAAGTACTGCAAAATAGTCAATTTACATAAATAAATTTGCCTCCTTTTCAAATCAGGAAGGCTTTTCAAGAGAGCCTAAAAGGCAACATCACTCCCCAAGCTGACTTTGAATTGATGGACTAGTGGTGAGTGTGATAAGATTTAACTAAAACCTTTCTTCTTTTTCTCTCCACACTAGGTAAATTTTAAGCTTTGCCTTTCCCATGATACCTATCGAAATGTTAATATTCCACATCCTTTCCATACTATTATTGCATTCCTAGGGAAGAAATGCATATCCTGTACACAGCAATTCTGTTCAATCTAAAATAATAGATATTTTGAAATACTTATTGCTGAATATTTCATTTATACAGCCTACAAAATGATGATTGCAAAGCTGGCTTAAAGGATTTTACTAACTTTCATTGAAAGATACAAATAAAATGACTAGATGATGTAGCAAATCTTATTGTCTGGCAATGTACACTAAGGGGACCACTGTTTTGTTGTTTTGGTTATTTTTTGGTAGTAGAAATACTAACTCTCTCTGAATCATACCAAGAATTGTTCTTCAAGTTAGTATACATTTTTGAAGGTCACCTTGACCAAATTCCCACCAGATTAAAAATAACAAATTTCTTCTATAGCATACCTAACAAGAAGCTATTTATTATCTACTCTAATGTCTCTAATAACAGAGTACATATCCCTATGTGGTGTTGGCTCCTGATTAGCTGTTCATAATTGCCCACTTCTGTACCCTCTGCTTTGTCTGAGTCAGGTTTCTTTCTTCCCTAAAGGTCCCTGAACTCTGCTTGCCCTCATACCTGAGCAAGCACTGAAAAGCCCTTATCAGCTTATCCTGAGAATCAGCTGACTACAGTGAGACACATATTCGATCAGACCCCTCTGATCATTTTCTCTCATTTGCCTGACTTCCCCATACTTACTGTTTTTCCCTCCCTATTTTTTTTAAAAGGCTGTTTGTTTGCTTTTGAGACACTTGCTGATTTCTGAGATGAGAGCACACTCCATATTGCAATAGTCTTTCTTCTCTATAAAGCCTCTCCTTATCTAAGTCTGGATTTGTTTTTATATGACACTCCCATTATGTGAAAGCCCAAAACTTGGTACTTTAGTTTATATGCCTCTGAACTGGTTTTCTTTCCCTGTGCTATCTCTACTTTCTTTCTACTTTCTCTCATCATTATCCTTATTTCCCTCCCATTATACAAAGTCATGGACTTAAACTGTAATATTATTAGATATAAAACTCTAACTCACTGATCCCCTGGGCCAACCTCATGGCTATGTGTGACATTTCCACCTGAAATATCGCTTTTCACATCTTTGCCATTATGTGTACTTCTAACAGAATTAGTTTCCTAAAGTATGTTTCATCCAGCAGCATTACTCTGCTGTGTAGCCACTAATATCTATTCATTGTCTACTGAGTGTCTATATTCTTTAACCTGAAATTTAAGTTCTTCCACAGTGGAAATATGCAGGGACACTTTAGATGTGTTTATATGCAAAGATAAAGTTGTTTAAGAAAAAAACAATTATGATTCTGTTAGCTTGAATCAACCATCAAGGTAAGTTAAGTTATGTCTCTGCCATGTAGGTTAAGTGGAACTGATGATTTTAGTTCAAACACCTTGCCATAATGACTTTATAGCTCTGACTATAGAAAGTAGTTTAGTTAAATATCATCTAGTAATTATTTATTGCTTTCTTACCACATATTCAGTTCCATACTAGGCATAATGGGGAAGAAAAAGAGAATTCTGGAACCTACATTTTAAACAGTCATATAATATCTATGATCTTAGAGTCATAAAGAGTCCTAATGTAAATACAGGATGGGGCAAAAGTCGGCTTACAGTTGCTCATATGGAAAATAATACAATAATTAATAAATAATAACACAAGAATAAACTCTGTGTTTCACATACTCATAATTTTAAACCTATTTTCCCCCCACTCTGTATAAAAATAAATATTATAAAGCTAATTTTAGGACATCTGCTTCTGGCCATGATAGACTAACTGGGGTAGACCAACCTTACTTGCAGGAATTGATAGGAAAGCTGGATAGCCCTAGCCAGTGTGGATCAGTTGATTCAAGCATCCTCCCTACACCTAAACGTGGTTGGTTCCATTCCAAGTCAGGGCATATTCCCAGATTTCAGATTCGATCCCCAGTTGGGGTGTGTATGGGAGGCACCTGATCGATGTTTTTCTCTCATCTCTCTCTCTCTCTCTCTCTCTCTCTCTCTCTCTCTCTCTCTTTCTCTCTCTTCCCCTTCCCCTCTTTAAAATCAATAATAGAAAAACATCTCCTTGGGTGAGGATAAAAAGAAAGAAAAGCTGGACATAATATTTTAAGAATATTGTTTTAAATATGAATGCTATATCTAGATTGCAGTGATAATTACAAGCATCTACATTTATGATAAAATGGCACAGAAGTATGCACACAAATGGATGAAATAAGGGGAAAAACACAGTAAATTTCAAGACTCTACCCTCAAGCTAAAGATGGAAAAACTGCAATGGAATCAACTTCACTTAGTATGGTTTCTTTTGATAGTGGTAAGGTGAAAGCAATTTTCTATCTACTTTTTTGAGAGGGAGCAGGGTTTGATTGGAAAAGAAGAAAGACATGTTTTTTTGGATTAATTAACATTCAATGTTATTTTATAGTAGTTTCATGTATACAGCATAGTGGTTAGTCAGGGGTGGGCAAACTTTTTGACTCGAGGGCCACAATGGGTTCTTAAACTGGACCGGAGGGCCAGAACAAAAGCATGGATGGAGTGTTTGTGTGAACTAATATAAATTCAAAGTAAACATCATTACATAAAAGGGTACGGTTTTTTTTTTTTTTTTTTAGTTTTATTCATTTCAAATGGGCCGAATCTGGCCCGTGGGCCGTAGTTTGCCCACGGCTGGGTTAGATAATCATATACTTTATAAAGTATTCCCCTTGATATTTCCAATATTCTCTGGCACCATACATAGTTATTATAATATCATTGACTATATTTCCTATGCTTTACTTTACATCCCCATGACTATTTTGTAACTACAAATCTGTACTTCTCAATCCCTTCATTTTTTTTATCAGTACCCCAATCCAACTCCACTCTGGTAACCATCAATCTGTTCTTTGTATCTATGAATCTGTTTCAGGTTTTTTTTGTTTAAATTGTTCTTTAGATTCCACATATAAGTGAAATTGTATGGTATTTGTCTTTATCTGCCTTATTTCACTTAGCATAATACGCTCTAGGACCATCCATGCTGCCACAAATAGTAAGATTTTGTACTTTGTACTTTTTAATGGCTCAGTAATATTCCATTGTGTATATTTGTGTGTGTGTGTATGTGTGTGTGTGTGTGTGTGTGTGTGTATAAACAGTATATATCTGCTTTTTATCCTCTCATCTATTGATGGGCTCCTGGGCTGCTTCCATATCTTGGTTATCTAATCTAATAAAAGAGAAACATGCAAATTGACTGTACCTTCGCTACGCTCCAAGCCACGGCCACCAGCCAATCAGAGCGACTATATGCAAATTAACCCAACCAACATGGTGGCCGGCAGCCACGGAGCTGGAACAAGCAGGAGGCTTGGTTGCCCCGGTGATGGAGGAAGCAAAGCTTCCCGCCTGCCCTGGTTGGCTGTGGCCTCCGCTAAAGGCAACAAGGTTTCAATTATAGAAGATAAATACATCCCAGATACCTGCTTCCAGCCAGCCTCCACTGGGAGCTTGGGTGGCTGGGGACCATGGCCAGCCTGCAAACAGCCATCAGCCCCTCACCCAGGCTGGGCGGGCACCCCAGGGGACCCCCACCCTGAAGGGGCTGTGGCCAGCCTGCAAACAGCCACCAGCCCCTCACCCAGGCTGGCCACGCCCTCAAGGGGTGAGGTTCCGTGCTGTGGGGCTTGACCAGCCTGCAAAGAGCCCTCAGCCCCTCACCCAGGCTTGCCAGGCACCCCAGAAGGAACCCCCTCCCTGAAGGGGGTGTGGCCAACCTGAAAAGGGCCTCAGCCCCTCACCCAGGCTGGCCAGACACTCCAGCAGGGACCCCCACCCTGAAGGGGGTGTAGCCAGTCTGAAAAGGGCCCTCAGCCCCTCACCCAGGCTGGCCAGACACTCCAGCAGGGACCCCCACCCTGAAGGGGGTGTAGCCAGTCTGAAAAGGGCCCTCAGCCCCTCACCCAGGCTGGCCAGGCACCCCAGCGGGACCCCCCACCCTGATCCGGGACACCCTTCAGGGCAAACCAGCCAGCCCCACCCATGCAACAGGCATATAATAAAAGGGTAATATGCAAATTGACCACAACAGCAGAATAACTGGGAATGACTGGTCACTATGATACACACTGACCACCAGGGGGCAGACACTCAATGCAGGAGCTGCCCCCTGGTGGTCAGTGTGCTCCCACAGGGGGAGCTCTGCTCAGCCACAAGCCAGGCTGACGGCTGCCAGCACAGCAGTGATGGCAGGAGCCTCCCCCGCCTCCCCAGCAGCGCTAAGGATGTCTGGCTGCAGCTTAGGCCTGGTCCCCGCTGGCGAGTGGACATCCCCCGAGGGCTCCTGGGCTGCTAGAGGGATGTCTGACTGCCAGCTTAAGCCCGATCCCCCCGGGAGCTGGCCTAAGCCAGCAGGTGGTCATCCCCTGAGGGGTCCCAGACTGCGAGAGGGCACAGGCCGGGCTGAGCAACCCCCCGAGTGCACAAATTTTTGTGCACCAGGCCTCTAGTTGTAAATAACGCTGCAATGAACATAGGGGTGCATATATTCTTTCAAAGTAGTGTTTCAGTTTTTGGGTTTTTTTTTCAAATATATACCCATATGTGTCTGATTAGGTCCTTTGCCCATTTTGCACTTGGATTGTTTGTGTTTTTAGTTTTAAGTTGTATGAGTTATTTATAAATGTTGGATATTAACCCTTCATCTGATGTATCATTAGGGGATTTGTTCTCCCATTCAGTGGGTTGTCTTTTCATTTCATTGATGATTTATGTTGCTGTGCAAAAATTTTTTAGTTTGATGTAGTACCATTTGTTTATTTTTTCTTTTGTTTCCCTTGCCCAAGGAGATATATGAGAAAAAATATTTCTAAAATAAATGTCTTAGATTTTACTACCTATGTTTTCTTCTAGGAGTTTTACATTTAAGTCTTTAATTCATTTTAAATTTATTTTTGTATATGGTGTAAAAAGATGGTCTAGTTTCATTTTTTGCATGTAGTCATCCAATTTTTCCAAGCACCATTTATTGAATAGACTGTCTTTACCTCATTGTATGTTCTTGCCTCCTTTGTCAAACATTAATTCACCATATACATGTGGGTTTATTTCTCATTCCTCCTCTGTTCCATTGACCATTATGTCTTTTTTTTCTATGCAAGTACCATGCTGTTTTGATTACTGTGGCCTTGTGGTAAAGTTTGATATTAGATAGTGTGATTTCTCCAACTTTGTTCTTCTTTCTCGAGATTGTGTTTCTTCTAGTTCTGTGAAATATGTCATTGGTATTTTGGTAGGAATTGTATTGCATCTATAGATTGCTTTGGGTCTTATGGACATTTTCATGATGTTAATTCTTTCTATCCATGAGCAAAGTACATGCTTCCATTTATTTGTATCTTTTTCAATTTCTTTCTTCAGTGCTTTATTATGAGTACATGGAAAGACACAAATGAATATAATAAAAACAAAAATTAAAAATGCCAGTAATGGATTATAATGTACCTAAAAAATTCATGAATCCATACATTGAAAAATCTAAATAAAAAACAGACAAATGAAGGAGGGTGGGATGCAGAGAAACAAAGAGAGAAAGAGAGGGACAGAAATCAGATACAGAGAAAAATAGAGATTAAGACCAGAATGGGAAAAAAAGAAGGAATGGAGAAAATGAAATGATAAGAGGAGGCTAATTTTTTGTTTGCTATAGAAGAAAACTAATAAATATACAAGATATAGTTAGAAAATCATCATTTTGCAATCATGGTAATAACTGATCAAGGCTATACTTATCAATGGTTAATAAAACTATTGATTGAAAATTTGTTGGTTAACAAGATATTTACACCGTTCTCAAGTATCTCCAGACTATTTACTGATTAAAAGGGGAGTAACTTTTGAATAGAGAAATATGGATGGCATCACCTTAACTAAGTGATCCAAATTAACACTACCAATCATAGGAGAGCCTAATATTATGACATCATGATGGGAGGCACTGAGAAACAGCAGCATCATTCATCTAGTATTTCTTCTAAAATATAACTGAAACTAGAAATGAGGACACAATCAGACAAGCTGATTAAAGGACATTCTGCAAAAAAACAAACAAACAACAACAACAAAAAAACACACACACAAAAACCAAAACAAAACCCTTTATTCTTTAAATAAAAATGTTTTTAAAAACAAAAGCTGAGATACTATTTTATATTCACATAGCCTAAAGAGATGTAAGTGCAATGTGATTCTGGTTTGAATCTTGGATTGAAGAAAAATAAATTCAGTGAGTCATAATATTGAGGCAAATGGAAAAAAATAGATAAGGCCAGTATATTAGATAATAGCATTATATCAAAGCTAAATGGTCACTGTACAGCACATCTAAAAGAATATCCTTGTTCTTATGATACACATGGTGAAATATTTAGAGGTTGTGTGAGTTTGCTATAGCTGCTACAACAAATTAGTAAAACTTTGGTGGCTTAGAACAACAGAAATGTATTCTCTCACACTTCTAGACACCAGAGGCCTGAAATCAAGTTGCCAGCATGGTCATGATCCTTCCAAAGGCTTAATGGGAGAACCCTTCCTTGCTCCTTCTACCTTCTGGCAACTCGTGGTGTTCCTTAGTTTGTTGCAGCATAACTTATACATCTTTACATGGCCTTTCCCCCAGTGTCTCTTGTGTTTTCTCTTTTTCTATGTCTTATAAGTATATCCTTCATTGAATTTAAGGACCATTCTAATCAAGGATAATTTTATTTCAAGATTTTTGTCTTAATTGTATCTGCAAAGACATTTATTCTAAATAAAGTAATAATGTAGCAATGAGCAAATGTAGCAATGTATGAATGACAAGTCTATGCAAAGGATATAAGAATATTTAGAATAATATTCTTGTGGTTTCCTATATTTTGGATTTTTATAGTACAACATCAATTAAATATCTGATATAACGTATTTAAAAATAGGAAGAATTTAAACACAAAATTTCAATACATAAAAAACAAATATAATTATAGAATTAAAGAAGAAACAACTCAATAAAAACTCCATAGATGTATAAAACAGCTGAAGCAAGGATTATTAAAGTGATAAATTAGTAAAATATAGCTCACTAAGGGACAAAGAGGACAAAATGGATGAAAAATGTAGAAAATAGTATTGGAGAAATATTTCCAACATATATGTAATTGGCAAACAAAAAATGACAGGTGAGAGAAGAAAGAGCAGAAGCAATATTTATTTTTTATTAAACTGATTGGGGCAAAATTGGTCAATATGAACATAAAGGTTTCAGTGTGGGTTTCTATGTTATAAGATCTGTATATTGCACTATGTGCTCACGACCCAAAGTCAAATCTTATCCTGTCAGCTTATATTAGGACCCTCTTCTCCCGCCTCCCCCTTCCCTCTGGCAATCACCACATTACAAAACTTCTAGAAGAAAACGAAGTAGAATACCATCATGACTGGGATAAAAAATAATGGTTTCTAAAAAAAGGACACAAAGAATAATAATAATTAAAGCCAAATTTAAAACACTGTGCCTTATCAAAATTGAAACCTTCTGCTCTGTGGAAGGCTTTATTATGAAGATAAAATGCAATGGACTTGGAGATAAAATTCATAATACATAAACTTGACAAAGAAGTTGTATTCATAATAAAGAATTCCTACAATTCATCAATTAAAAGACACACATCTTTATTTAAAAGTAGGCAATACATCTTATTAGAAATTCAACAGAAGATAGAACAACGAACAAATAAATCATGAAAAGTTGCTCTGCATTATTAGTCATTAGGGAATTGCAAATTAATCCACAAAAAAGTAATACTTTGCACTCATTAGAATAGCAAAAATTTAAAAGAATAGCAATTTCTAGTGTGTGTAAAGATGCAAAATAGCTTGAGGTCTTGTACAGTGCTTGTGATTAATGTAAAATGCTATAAATCACTTTGGAGAAAAAAAATTGCAATTTTATAATGCAAGTTAAACATATACCTAACCTAATAGCCAGTAATTCCATCCTTAATTTTTCCCTATGAGAAATAAAAACCTATGTCTACAGAAAAATGTATGTAGGAATTTCATAGCTTCTCTATTTAGAAGTTCTCTATTTAGAACTAAAATCTGAAAAAAATACAGGTATCCGTCAAGAAGAGAATGTATGAACTCTGATATATCCATACAATGGAAGACTACTTGCTAATGAAAATTATAAACGATTTGAACATGTAACTGCATGGATGATAACAAAAGAATATTTTGAGAATATTTTGTGCTAAAGAAGCCAGACGCAAAAGAGTACTTACTGCACGGTTCCGTGATATGAATTTCTACAATAGACAAAATTAAGCTGCAATGATACATATCAGAATAGTGGTTAATTTGGCGGTGAGGTAAGGGAGGTTACTGCAAAGGAGCATGAACTGACTTCCTTGAGTGATGGAAATGTTCTACATATTGATTGACTAGTGGTCACATGAGTATACATATTTGTTAAAGCCCATCAACTATGCATTGCTTTTTTTGCATTTTATTATATGTCAACTACTCTTAAAATGGTCATTTCTAAAATGAGGTATAAACAACTTGATAAGATAAAAATTTGAAAAAATTCATTAAAAGGAATATTAATGGAGAAGTTTCCCCAGGATAAAACTGATCTCTGATGAAAACAAGAAATTGCAGGAAAACATGAACAAGAAAAAGAGTAAATGTGAAGTTAAAATTTTAATTCATATTGGATACATGAAAAAATAAAAATGATAGTCTAAAGGGTATAAAATATTTGTAGATTACACAGAATGGCAATATAGCAAAGATAGCAAAAAATGCAAGAAGGTGCTAAATGGAGTAAACCTATTAGTTTTTTATTGTCCAGAAAATGAAAATATTCTAATTTATTTTAGGCTTATTAAACTAAGGATGCATTTTGTAATATTTAGAGTAGAACTTAAGCGGGGTAAAATAATTGTTCCTCATGGTCTAGTGACAGAAACTACAAGACAAATCATCTGTTCACTACCACCACCCCAGTTGCATACCCCACACACTAACATGATGCTGGACAGTGGTGAGAAAACCATAATAATGTTCCCATATGGAAAGGAAAGATGGGGATGATTAAAAAGTTCTAGAGATTGATAATGTCGTTGGTTGTACAACAATGTGTATGTACTTAATGTTACTGACTTGTAAACATAAAAATGGTTAAAATGGAAAGTTTTATGTTATGTTTATTTTACCACAAATGAAAACTTCAATCCATGTAATAATGTAATTTTTTTCACATTAATAGAACAAAAGAGAAAGTCATATGATTCTTCAATTGGATGCAGCAAATATTTAATAAAATCTGACATCCCCACATGATAATAATAAAAACTGTTAGGAAACTAGAAAAAAAGGTATATTGCTAAATTTGACAGTTTATTTCTAGAAAAAAAGTAGCACTGGAGAGCAGTAGAAAATGAAAAATAAATGGTGCTAATTCACTTGGATATCCATATGTTTTTGTTTGTTTGTTTGTTTTAAACATATTTTATTGATTTTTTACAGAGAGGAAGGGAGAGGGATAGAGAGTTAGAAACATTGATGAGAAAGAAGCATCGATCAGCTGCCTCCTGCACACCCCCTACTGGGGATGTGCCTGCAACCAAGGTACATGCCCTTGACTGGAATCGAACCTGGGACTCTTCAGTCCCCAGGCCGATGCTCTAACCAGTGAGCCAAACCAGCTAGGGCCATAAGTTCTTAAAAAATTAATAATCTTAACTTAGACCTCACATAACACTGAAAATCAGATTCCAAGTGGACTATAGATATAAACATAAAGAGGTAAAACAATAAGCCTCCTAAAAGAGAACTTTGTCTTCTAAAATATAATCATAAAAATATCTTCATGATCTTGAGGTTAGCAAAGATGTCATAAGCACAAACCCTAAATAACACAACTGACAAATTGAGTATAAAAATTTTTCAACGACTTCATAGCACAATCTCCATGAAAAAAAAAAGTGAAAAGGCAAGCTTTTTTAGAGTTGGAAGAGAATATTTTCAACCATTATAGGTAACAATGTGCATTAATTTAAAATATAATATTAAACAAATGAAATCATGTAGAAAAGAATATGTTATGTGATACCATTTATATCAAACTAGAGGCCCGGTGCATGAAATTCATGCACGAGGGGGGAAGGTGTCCCTCAGCCCAGCCTGTACCCTCTCCAATCTGGGACCTCTCAGGGGATCAGGCCTAAACGGGCAGTCGGACATCCCTCTCACAATCCAGCCCTAACCAATCCCCTGCCAGCCCGATCGATGCCTAACTGTTCCCCTGATGGCCCAATCGCCCCCAACTGCCCTCCCCAGCCAGCCAGATCGCCCCCAACTGCCCTCCCTTGAGGGCCCAATCGCCCCCAACTGCCCTACCCTGCCGGCCTGATTGCCCCCAACTGCCCTCCCCTGATGGCCTGGTCGCCCCCAACTGCCCTCCCCTGCCAGGCTGGTTGCCCCTATCTGACCTCTCCTGCAGGCCTGGTCGCCCCTAACTGCCATCCCCTGGTGGCCATCTTGTAGTGGCCATCTTTGACCACATGGGGCGGCCATCTTGTGCAAGGGCGTGAGGGTCAATTTGCATATTATCTCTTTATTATAAAGGATTAAAAAACATAAAAATCTTAAGGTTTTAAAAGTCTGGTTCAACATTTAAAAATTGATCAATATGATATACCATATCAAGAGGTTAAAAAAGACTACCAAATAGAATGAGGGCAAAGAAAAAGAAGATAGAAATTATCTTTCAAATGACAGGGAAGAAACAGAAATATTGAAGAATATAGTGTCAATGGAAAACCACTATTTTAGCTTTGATATTTTTGAGTGAAAATATTTTTCATTTTTTACCCTGCTGATTTATTTTTAACATATACTACTCAATGACTATGAAAAAAGTAATGACCATATTTAAATACCTAGAATAAACAGTTTTCAAAGGTTCAGAATTTACCTTTCAAAGAATAAATGTTGACTTTCACACAATTGTATTTCCTAGTTTGCTTGCTCCTGAGGAAAGATAATAAATTGAATGAAAGTAGTGCCTGCTGATTCTAGTAAATAGATTTATTTGTTTTCCCACTAACTCCAAAGTTACTTGGATAATTGGACCTGAACTGTGTTTACATAAATCTCACTCATTTATATGTTTGTGTGTGTTTGTGTATGTATACATATACTGATATATAGGGTGTCCCATATATAATAAAGACCTAATATGCAAATGGTCATCATGCTGCCATGCCATCATTCAATAATGGCTCATACACTCAACACTGGGGAGAGAGGAATGGGGTCCAGCCAGGCACAAATGAGCTCACGAGAGAGGAATGGGGACCAGCCAGGCTGTGGCCCAGGAGAGGGACAAGCCATCTGCCCTGTGGTCCCAGGCATCAGCAGAAGCACCTGCAGCCCGGGAGAGGGACAAGCTTCCTGCCCCACAGTCCTGGGTGCCAGTGGCTGTGCCTGCACCTGCAGCCTGGGCGAGGGACAAGCCACCCACCCCATGGTCCCAGGCACCAGTGGCTGCACCTGTGGCCCAAGTGAAGCTGCCCACCCATGGTCCCCTGTGGCTGCAGCCAGCCTGGGTGAAGCTGGCCTGGGTCCTAGGTGCCTGTGGCCAGCCAGAGGGAGGAGAGCATGGGTCCCAGGTGCCTGCGCCCTCCTGGAGGAGGGAATCTTGGGTCCTGGGTGAAGGGTGAGGCAGAGGTGGTTAGGGGAGTTCAGGCCAGAGGGGAGCAGTTAGGGGTCATCAGGCAGTCAGGCAGAGATGGTTAGGGGCGATCAGTCAGGCAGAGATGGTTAGGGGCGATCAGTCAGGCAGAGGTGGTTAGGGGCGATTAGGCAGGCAGGCAGAGGGGTTAGGGGCGATCAGACAGGCAGGCAGGTGAGTGCTTAGGAGCCAGCGGTCCTGGATTGCGAGAGACAGTTAGACATCCCCCGAGGGGTCCTGGATTGGAGAGAGTGCAGGCTGTGCCTCTAGTGTATATGTACTTGTTATGCATAAAGAATTTATGAAAAGGAATTATAACCAGATAATATAATAGCAAATTTTCCTGGGAGGTGGTGTTGACTATAATATACATGGATAAATTTTCTTTAACATTTATCTAATAACTAGAGGCCCGGTGCATGAAATTTGTGCACTGGAGGGGCAGGTCCCTCAGCCTGGTCTGCGCCCTCTCACAGTCCAGGACCTCTCAGGGGATGTCTGCCTGCTGGCTTAGGCCTGACAGTTGGACATCCCTCTCGCAATCACTGAGCCTGGCTTCTGGCTGAGTGGCCGTTTCCCCTGTGGGAGCATGCTGACCATCAGGGGGAAGCTCCTGTGTGGAGATGACATTGGTTAATAAAATTATATAGGTTTTAGGTATACAATTCTACAAAACATCATGTGTATACTCCATTGTGTCTTTGCCACAGCAAGTCACTCCTGATTTAATGTTTACTTGTATGACTACAATATGAATCCTTGACTTAAAATCCAATATTAATGATTAGTTTTATCAAATCCCAAATGATGCAAATACTTTAGGCTATCTTAACCTCACTTACCACTATCTTAGATTTCTTTGTTTATGTTTATACATATCTAAGGAAATATAATTGTTGTTGATGATGCTCTGTGGTTTTATATTGAAAACACTCATTTAGATTTACCTTTTCCCATCTTGCATCTCTAAGCTGCAATCTGGAATAATTTTCCCAACAGCCTAAACACAAATTTTAAACTTAGTGCAGGTCTGGTGATGATAAATTCTCATATTTTAGTTTAAAAATGTATTTAAATCATATAAATACATGAAGGGTAAGTTTGAAATATTATAGCTTTTAAATTTACATTTATTTTATTTTATTCCCTTATTTCATACTTCTTTTTGTTGTTGTTGAGAGGTAAGTTGTCAGTCATATATTGTTCTTTTTTTATATGTTTTTTATTGATTTTTAGAGAGAGAGAAAGGGAGAGGGATAGAAAAATAGAAACATTGTTCAGAGAGGAACATCACTGATTGGCTGCCTCCTGCACACCCCCTAATGAGGATCAAGCATGCAACCCAGGCATGTGCCTTGACTAGAATCAAATTGGCAACCTCTTGGTTCTTGGGTCAACCAAAACTCAACCACTGAGCCACACTGGCTGGGCATATTGTTCTTAATTATATTGTGTCATTTTCTTCTTGAGCTCCTTTAAAGATTTTCTCCTTTCAATTTTAGCAGTCTTACTGTGATGTGCCTTGGTTTGAATTTCTTTGTATTTATCCTTCTTGGAATTTATAGTGTTTTTGTTGTTGTTGTTGTTGTTGTTTTTAATATATTTTTTATTGATTTTTTTACAGAGAGGAAGGGAGAGAGATAGAGAGTTAGAAACATTGATGAGAGAGAAACATCGATCAGCTACCTCCTGCACAACCCCTACTGGGGATGTGCCCGCAACCAAGGTACATGCCCTTGACTGGAATTGAACCTGGGACCCTTCAGTCTGCAGGCTGACGCTCTATCCACTGAGCCAAACCGGTTAGGGCTATAGTGTTTTTTGATGTTTTGGATTAAGGCCCCTTGATAGTTTAGGAAAATAATCAACATCAATCATTCTTTGTAGATTTCTCCTGCCTCATAATTTCAGGTGTTTTCTTATGAAACATTAATTACACTTGCAAGAAAACAGTGTAAAAAGAATACACACACACACACACACACACACACACACACACATATATATGAAAGGCTAATTGCTAAGTGTCTGACCATCCAACCAGTCACTATGATGTGCACTGACCACACCAGGGGGCAGATGCTCAAAGCACAGGAGCTGCCATGATGCGCACTCGCCATTTACAGAGAAACAGCACTGTGGACCTGGCACCCACAAAGCACCCCTCAGCTTCCCTCAAGTGGGACACGGGCCCTGCCACTACCCCGGGGCAACAGTCCACCAAATCACAGCCAACGCTGCCAAGACACCAGGGTGCAAAATGCAGCCCACAGCCCAGCCCTCCCCAGAAATGGTGGCTGTGGGTGCCGGGTAACGACATCATGTATCAACGCCCAGCTTCCTCTCCCTAGTGACTAGCCTCCTTGGAGTTTCTTCAGCCCGAGAACACAACTTGCTTTATAACAGGTGCAAACATTTTACAATTTAACCAAATGTCTATGAAGCGTTTTCCCATGCCTCATGTCATTTGATCTTCATAGAAGTCCTGGAGTAGGTAGATAGGAGACTTGGTGGAATCCTATTTCCTTTTAATTATCTGGAAAACGGAGATTTCAAAAGCTTAGGAACTTGACCCGACTGAACAGAAGTAAGAAATGGTGGACCTTGAAAATGACTTCAGGTTTTCTCACTGCATAGAGTACAAACACTGCTGCAGATAAATATTTTACCCTTTGTTTTCCCTGCATGACCTACAATAATAATCTGCTTTGTGTTGATATTTACTGCTGTGTTGCTGACAATTACCTGAAAGAGAAGTTGGGGTGCTTCACTGGTTTGGAAAAAGTTTAGCTAAATCAGAAAGCAGGTCTAATTAAGCAAGTTTATTCTATATCTATAAAAGGCTAAGTTGACTCACACATGCACAATACATATAAAGCTCTCGCTGGCACCAATCAAACATGTGTGTTTTGATCTGTCATTGTCAATCGTGAATTTTGTTGACACTTCTATTATAGAGAAAGGGTGAATAGTGATATTAAAATATTTCTTCTAATTACTTTCCTTTCAATGTGTACAAATTTGTGCACCAGGCCATTAGTTTTATTTATAATAGAAAAAATACCTCAGTCAGTTATTCCAGGTATGTAGGAACTCTTGATTTTTGTTCCTCTGCCAAGACTTCTATTTTTATTTTGTAAAATATATTTTTATTGATTTTAGAGAGAGGGAAGGAGAGAGATAGAGAGATGGAAACACCGATGAGAAAAAAAAAAAAACATCTATTGGCTGCCTCCTGTATGCCCCCTACTGGGGATTGAGCCCGCAACCCTGAAATGTGCCCAGACTGGGAACTGAACCATGACCTGATTCATTGGTTGACAATCACTGGGGCATACTTGCTGGGTAACACTTTTATTAGTTCCAATAATCTACATGTTGATTTCATAGTGGTGCCGATATAAAAACAATCACATCATGTGTATAAAATGAAAGTTATTTTTCTTTTCTTCTAATCCATGTACTTCTTATTTATTTTTCATATTGTAATATTTGTGGAATGATTACATGACTATGTTAACCAGTATTGGCAATAACAAGCATTTTGCCTTGTACCTGATCTTAAAGGAAAAGTATATAAATTCTCCTCCATTAAATTTGACATTTGCCTTAGGCTTTTGGTAGATAATCTTTATCAAATAATGTTCTCATTCTACTTATATTTGCATGCATATTTTAATAATAAACGTTTATTGAACTTTCTGAAAAAAAATGTTATCTGCTTATACAGAGAAAATGTCATTTTTTATCCTTTACTCAAAATATGAATCATATGTTAATTTTTAATATTAAGTTATACTTGCATTATTGGGATGAAAATTTTAGCCAATAAAGTAACCAGGTATCAGAATAACAAACTGAAATTGTGTACCATATGACCCAGGTATTCCACTTCTGGGAATCTAGAACATGAGAACACTAATTCAAAAAGATAAATGCACCCCTATGTTTATCACATTATTTAAAATAGCCTTAAAAATGAACTTTTGTCATTTGCAATAACATGGATGAACTTTTAAAGTATTATGCTACATGAACTAAGTCAGTCAGAGAAAGATGAAATACCATATGATTTCACCAATATGTGAATCTAAAAGAAGCAAAACAAAATTAAAACTCATCGATATAAAGAACAGATTACTGGTTACCAAAGGGAAGAGGGTTGGAGGGTAGGTGAAATGGGTGAAAGAGGTCAACTGTATGGTGATGAATGGTAACTAGATTTGTAATGGTTATCACTCAATCATATATACAGATGTTGAATTATAATGCTGCATACCTGAAACTTATACAACAAAAGACTTTAAGTACCACTGTTGGGTCTATTTGCATATTAGGGTCATATGACCCTAATATGCAAATAGACCCAACAGCGCAACAATGGAACAACCGGTCGCTACAATGTGCACTGACCATCAGGGGGCACGCGCAGAGCATGGCAGGCGTAGGCCACAGCAGGATGGTGGAGCAGGTGAACAGGGGTGCCAGACCAAGGTGGGGCACTGGTCGCTGTCATCTAGGCAAGCCTCTGGTGGTTACTGAGAATTCTTTGCTCCCACTCACCACAGTTCCACCTGGTGCTCACACCTGCTGCTGATGCTAGAGCCGCCGCTCACACCTACAGCCAGTGCCAGCCCCGCTTGCACCCACTGCCAGTGCCCGGTGCAGGTTCCGATCGTTCTGCACCGTCAGTGGGTGCAAGCAGTGGCTGATGGCCCTAATCACCCCTGCGGGCTTCTCCACCTTCCCCTGCTTCTGACGGGCGATCAGGGCAGCAGCCGCTGCTCACACCTGCTGATGGCACCAGCCCCACTCACACCCGCTGCTGGCACTGGTCCCAATTGCTCCGTACCATCAGTGCCTGGGAGTGGTGGTGGTGGGAGTGGGGCTGCCAGCAGAGGACTGGGGGCCACAGTGGGAGTGACCAGGCCAGGCATGGTGGATGGACCAAGACCCGCCCCTGTGCCCATTGCAGCTTCACAGCCTACAGTTCCTTTCAAGGTGCACAAATTCATGCACTGGGCCCCTAGTAGAAAAATAAAATTGTGTGCCTGGGTGAATGTGTGTATGTGATTAAGAAAGAGTAACAAAGGAGGGAGATTATTGGTTCTCCATGTGCAACCTGATGCATTTCCTGATCATTTAAAATATAACAACTTTTATTTCCCCATTACATAAAATCAACTAAACATATATTTTCTAGAGTATTCCACAGAGTGCTATATTGCCTTTCAGAGAGCTATATGAATGCCATTTTCAGACTTTTCCCACTTGTGATGGAGTTGTTAAATAGATGTGACTTTTAGCTAGTTGTTAGGAAAAATAAAGTCCCTGTAGCATTCAGATGAAGTGTGAAGAGTCACGGGATATGTATATCCCAAAACAGGGAAGTCTCTGTTAGTTGAAAACAGATTTATACTTGAAAATGTTTCCCTTCTGAAAATAACACTAGCAAAATATTTTCTTTGCATTAAAAAGGACATTTCTTCTATTTATTTCTTGTCTTTCTACCTTTGTTCCATTTTTCTCAATCACTCTGCATTTTAATAGTCCAAGATGTCTTAGATTATATTTAAGAAATAAAGATTGTACAGTGTTACCACTATGCCCTACAGGTATTACAAACCACAAAAATTCCAGCAGAAATAATTGTGAGTGGTCCCACAATCATATTGCTTAATCTCATGGTAAAGTAGTGTATCAAATTGTATCTAGCTTAGTTCATAACAGGCACATTTCTAGGGCTTCTAATAACTGAACTAAATAAGAATACCTCTTTAAAAGGGCAGAAGATAGAAAGACAACACTACAAAGAAAACAGGTGAAAGCATGAAAAATGCCCAATATTTAATAGGATAGCGGTCAGGAGAAAAAGAGTAATTGAGACTTTCTGATATATAATGAAGCTGAAGAGGCAGCCACCTACAGTAGAAAAAATTAAGAATAGTTTCAAGGACTTGTCTGCCTCCAAATTTTGGATAGAATGATCTGTTACAATGTTTAAAACCTATAATGGTAATGTTACACACTTTAAGACACTTACTTTCAAAAAAGGCTTAAGAGAATATATATTTCTTTGTAGAATGGATCAACTTGTTGGCACAGATTCATGCTTCAGGTCAACTATCTGTTATCACCTAAGTAGAGTTGATACTTGGTAAACTTAGAATTGAGTTACAAAAATTCCTTTTATGTACTGTTTTGACCCTTCTGTGCTGTGTGATCACAAGCAGTTTTCTCACCATCAGCTCATAAAAGCTGGCAACCTTTCTTGTAGTCAAATATTGATAGACCATGCCCTATTTAAAGATTACCTGTCAGCCTGGTTGGCATGACTCAGTGGTTAAACATCGACCTATGAACCAAGAGGTCATGGTTCAATTCCCTGTTGGGGCACATGCCCAGGTTGTAGTCTTGGATCCCCAGTGTGGGGCATGCAGGAGGCAGCTAATCAATTATTCTCTCTCATCACTGATGTTTCCCTCTCTCTCTCCCTTTCTCTTCCTCTTTGAAATAATAAGTATGTATATATATATATATACATTTAAAGAAAACTATAGACCTTATTAGATTTCATCATGTTTTCCCAGTCATATCCTTTTTCTGTTCCAGGATACTACCCAGGATTTTACATGGCATTTGTATAATTTCTCCTTAGTATCTTTCAATTTGTAACAAGTCCTCACTGTTTCCTTGTTTTTAATGACTTGAGAGTATTGAAAATCACTAATTAGTTACTTTATAGAAAGTTATCAATTTGGATTTGTCTGGCGTTTTCCCATGATTGGAATGAATTTACAGATTCCATGAGAAAAAAATACACAGAAATGATATATCCTTTTCAGTGTGTTGTATCAACAATACCAGCCACTAATTATTCTTCAGGGTTGGCTGTTTAACTCAATAGAAGACCCATAATCCAATAGAGGAGATAAAGCCTTTAAATTTGAATCATCACACAGATACATGCTCTTCCTTATCTTGTTCTTTCTATATTGGTTTGTAAAATTACTATTTATATTTTTAATAACTCTAATTCTGCCCCATATGATTGATTGTACTTGGGCCTCTCAGATAATCCAAAATAGTCTCCCTATTACAAGGTTAATTGATTGGTACCTTTAATTACATCTCCAAATTGCTTTTGTCATGAAATGTAATATATTCATAGGAGTAACACCAGGGGAAACAGATCATAAGGACCACAATACTGTTTACAATGGACAACTCAATATTTTATGGTGTCAACTCTCCCCAATTGATTTGAGATCTAATATAACCCTAAATAAAATCCCTGCAGGCTTACTTTTTTAAGAAATTAATAAGCTGATTTTAAACTTTACTTGGTAATACAAAGGACCTAGAATAGCTCTTACAATTTTGAAATAAAAAAAATCAAACAGTTATAGTACCTGACTTCAAGACTTAACTATAAAGGTACACTAACTAGAAAGTGAGGGACTGGCATAAGACTAGACATAGATTTACAGAAAAAATTAGAATTCAAAAATAAGTACACACACAACACCCCTTCCCAACCCAACTAGATTAGCCTGGATACTTAAATTCCATTAAAACCAATTCCTGGATTTGGTTGGAGAGGTTGGGGAATGCATTGCAGCCCCTCTCCCACCCCAGAAATAAGGCGTGTAATGTGCTGACACCATTGGGAATATTAAAGGAGTGCTGGCTGTGGTGTGAATTTGTTCAGTAACACCAGCAGGAGTCAAAGTACAGACGTTTCCTATCTCCCCTCTAATGGTTAAATCTATGAGACCCCACAAGTGTGGCTCTCAGATTGGGAATTCTCCATATTTACCAGAAACTTCCACTTTGAGACTTATCCATAATAATCATTCCTCTGTAAAAAAGATAGTATTCTAAAAAATAAAAAGTACACAGAGACCTAGTTCAGTTGGTTGAGCATCGTCCCCTATATTGTCCCTTATATGGACAGGTTGCAGGTTTGATTCAACATCAGGGCATATGCCTGGGTTGTGGGCTTGATCCCTGGTCAGGGTGTGTGTGGGAGGCAGCCAGACATGTCTCTCTCTCTCTCTCTCTCTCTCTCTCTCTCTCTCTCTCTCTCTCTCATCAATAAAAACATATAAAAATAGTCCAGCCAGCATGGCTCAGTGGCTAAGTGTCTACCTATGAACCAGGAGGTCATGGTTCAATTCCCGGTCAGGGCATATGCCCAGGTTGTGGGCTCAATCACCAGTGTGGGCGAGGCAGCCAATCAATGATTCTCTCTAATCATTGATGTTTATATCTCTCCCTCCCTCTTCCTCTCTGAAATCAATAAATTACATATTAAAAATAAACAAATAATGAATGAATACACAGATATATGGTCAACTAATTTTTTAAAAAGATGATCAGGTGATTCATGGGGAAATAAAGATTTTTCCAAAAAATGGTGCTTAAAAAAATGGATATCCATATGTAAACAATGAAAATAAAATAACCATATTCTACACTACACAAAAATTGATCTGGAACATAGACCTCATGAGTGGGGGGGATAGGGGGTAATGTGGGGATAAGAACACATATGTAATAACTTAATCAATAAAGAAATTTTTAAAAATAAAGGTAAAGCTAATATAAAAATCCTAAAGAAAATAGAAAATTTGTGTGGCCTTAGGCTAAGCAAAAATTGTAAAACAAATAATATATAAATTAGAATATATAAAAATTACAAACTTCTGATCTTTAAAAGCTTTCAAGAATAAAAAGGTAAACAACAGATTAAGAAAAAAATGTGAATTGGGTCCAAGATGGTGGAGTAGGAGGAAGCTGCATGCAATACCTCCCATGACCACATTAAAATTACAAATAAATGATAGAACAGTCAACCTGGATAACCCTAGGGGCAGTACTTGAAACTTGATGATTAGGCTTGCTCTTTATCAGGACATTTCTCAGTTTTCCAAATACACTACCTAGGAGCTTGAGATGTTTCCACAGATGCAAAACTGAAAATGTACATAGAGATCATTTCTGTTTAGCCTAAGTACAGAAATAAGTAATATGAATTACAGATGGTTCTCATTTGGCAAGGGAAAATATCAAAGTTATCCAAGAGACGAGTATGTGACTGAAAAATAATAGCAATCGCTTACATGTTTGCTGTACTTAAAGTGTACAAAGTTATTTCCATAATTTGATCTTGTTTCATAATCTGAATGACTGTACAGTGAAGAAATTAAAGCTAAAAGTGACATTCACAGGTTTAAATAATTTGCAAATGGCAGAGTTCCTTTTCACCTCTTTAGCTGTTCAAATTAAATAGAATTTGGACCTTAAGAGTTGTTCCATAAAAATTTTAAGTGCTTTGGTCTTTTTTTTCTATTAGAAAGTCCAATTTATTCTTTCATCACATTATTTCTTTAATTTAAATTATTTTATTTAAATTATTGTTTAATGTATCACATAAGTCTCCTTTCCCCCCCATTGACCTCTCTCCCCAGCCACTTGCACCCTCCAACCCATGCCCTCACCCCCCAACTGTCTGTGTCCATTGGTTATTCTCATATGCATGCACACAAGTCCTTTGGTTGATCTCTTATTCCCCTTCCACCCCCTACCCCACCTTCCCTCTTAGGTTGGATGGTCTGTTCGTTGCTTCTATGAATCTACCTCTATTTTTGTTCATTATTTTATGTTGTTCATTATATTCCACAAATTAGTGAGATCATGTGATATTTATCTTTCTCTGACTGGCTTATTTCGCTTAGCATAATGCTCTCCATGACCATCCATGCTGTTGCAAATGGTAAGAGTTCCTTCTTTTTTACATCCATTGTTTACATGTACCACTGGTTTTTGATCCACTGATCTGCAGATGGGCACTTAGGTTGTTTTTGAATCTTAGCTATTGTACATTGTGCTGCTATGAACATAGGGGTGCATATGTCCTTTCTGATTGGTGTTTCTTGTTTCTTTGGATATATTCCTAGAAGTGGGATTACTGGGTCAAATGGAAGTTCCATTTTTAATTTTTGGAGGAAACTCCATAATGTTTCCCACAGTGGCTGCACCAGTCTGCATGCCCACCAGCAGTGCACAAGGGTTCTTTTTTCTCCACATCCTTGACAGCACTTGTCATTTGTTGATGATAGCCATTCTGAAAGGTGTGAGATGGTACCTCATTGTCGTTTTGATTTGCATCTCTCTGATGATTTGTGACTTTGAGCATGTTTTCATGTTTCTTGGCCTTATGTAGGTCCTCTTTCAAAAAATATCTATTTAGGTGTTTTGCCCATTTTTAATTGGATTGTCTATCTTCCTTTTGTGAAGTTGTATGAGTTCCCTCTAAATTTTGGAGATTAAACCCTTATCAAAGATAACATTGGTAAACATGTTCTCACATGCAGTAGGCTTTCTTGCAGATGGTTCTCACATGCAGATAGTTTCTTTTGCTGTGCAGAAGCTTTTTATTTTGATGTAATCCCATTTGTTTATTTTCTGCTTAGTTTACATTGTCCTAGGAGCTGTATCGGTAAAGATATTTCTAGGACATATGTTTGATATTTTGCTGCCTATGAAGTCTTCTAAGATTTTTATATTCTAAAATATAAGAGAGAAGACTGCAAACTCCTTTTAGATGGTTAGCAGCATAATCTTCAAACTGAAACTGAACAAGAAGTGCAATAGATAGAATTATTATTATTTTAATCCTCACTTAAGGACATATTTAGAGAGAGAGAGAAAGAGAGAGAGAGAGACAAACATCAATGTCAGAAACATCAAACATTGATGTGCTGCCTTCTATACACACCCCAACTGGGAATCAAACCTGCGGCCCTGGCATGTGCCCTGACCAGGAATCAAACTGGCAACCCTGCAGTACATAGGACAATGCTCACCCAACTGAACCACTCCAGTTGAGTGATACAATTATTAATCAAACTCATATATAAGCAAAAACAAAATCCTAAACAAAATATTAGCAAATTGAATTCAAGAAGTTTTAAAAATAATAATAAATCACCTAGCCTGCATGTTTGATCATTCACCTATGAACCAGAAGGTCACAGTTTGATTCCTGGTCAGGGCACATGCCTGGATTGTGGGTTCGATCCCCAGTGTGTGGTATACAGAAGGCAGCTGATCAATGATTCTCATCATTGATGTTTCTATCTTTCCCTTCCTCTCTGAAATCAATAAACATATATTTAAAAATATTAATAAAGTCAGTGTATCATAGAATGGCAAATTTATTTGATAATCTATCTCTATAGTTCACTTATTTAATAGATTAGGAGGAAAATATTATCATATCACTGATATAAAAAAGTACCTGATAAAATAACCTGAAGAAATTCAATGCATCATCATTATAAAAATGTTTAGCAAACTATAGATAAAAGTTTCTTAATTTAATTAAGGGTAACTACAAAAGTTATTATATTTGTGGTAAAACTTTGAAAGTATTTTAAATAAAGTTATGAATAAATTAATGATATTATTACTGCTACTAATAAGCATTACAATAATTGTCCTAGCCAATACAATAAGTAAACAGAAATAAATAGGAAATACAATGATTGGAAAAGAATAGATAAAATCTCTCAACTTGAAAAAATATATATTTTTATTTTTCTGGGAAAACATGTTATTACAAATAAAGAGTGGCCAAATAACAGAAATAAAGCCTTACTGAATAGGTTCAATAACAGGGTGAGGATGACAGATGATAAAATCGGTGAACTTGAGTACAGATCAATAAAATTCACTCAATCCAAAATAATAGAGAGGAAAATATGATGAAAAAAAATGAACATAACCTCAGTGACCTGTGGAACAAAGATCTGTATCATCAGAGTGCCAAAAGGAGAAAGAGAATGGGGCTAAAGGAGCATTCAAATATATAACAGCTGAAAACTTTCCAATAGAAGACACAAAGTTACATGTTCATAAAATTGGGATATTAAATATGATACATCCAACGAAATTCATGCCAAGACACATCATAATTAGAATTCAGAAAACTAAAATAAAGATTGGAAAGCAGCCAGAGAGAAACAATACATTAACTATAGGAAAACATGAATTCAAATGACACCACATTTCTCATATGAGATCATGGAGGCCAGAAGAAAGCTACAAAAATATTTTAACTGCTGATAGAAATGAACTATCCACCACCTTTAGGAAAGAATGGAATATAAAAAGCATTCCCACATAAAGGAAAACAAAAAGATTTTGTTACTAGTAGATCTATCTTTTCAAATTATTCGCTTTATTAAGATACTAGAGGCCCTGTGCATGAAATTCATGCATGGGCAGGTGGTCCCTTAGCCCAGCCTGCACCCTCTCCAATCCGGGACCCCTCAGGGGATTTCTGACTGTCTCTCGCAATCTGGGACCGCTGGCTCCTAACTGCTCACTTGCCTGCCTGTCTGATTGCCCCTAACTGCTCCTCTGCTGGCCTGATTTCCCCTAACTGCCTCTGCCTCGCCCCACACCCTGGACTCAGGATTCCCTCCTCTGGCCAGTAGCAGGCACCTAGGACCCATGCTTCCTTCCCTCTGGCCAGCCGCAGGCACCCAGCACCCGGGCTGGCTTTGCCCGGGCCGGCTGCAGCCACAGGGGACCATGGGTGGGCGGCTTTGTCCGGACCGCAACTGCAGGCGCCCAGGACCTCAGGATGGGTGGCGGGCAGCTTGTCCCTCTCCTGGGCCGCAGCCTGGCTGGTCCCTATTCCTCTCTTGTGAGCTCATTTGTGCCTGGCTGGTCCCCATTCCTCACTTGTGAGCTCATTTGTGCCTGGCTGGTCCCCATTCCTCACTTGTGAGCTCATTTGTGCCTGGCTGGTCCCCATTCCTCACTTGTGAGCTCATTTGTGCCTGGCTGGTCCCCATTCCTCACTTGTGAGCTCATTTGTGCCTGGCTGGTCCCCATTCCTCACTTGTGAGCTCATTTGTGCCTGGCTGGTCCCCATTCTTCTCTCCCCAGTGTTGAGTGTCTGAGCAGTTATGGCATGATGGCATGAGGGCATGACGATGTGAGGGCATGATGACTATTTGCATATAAGCTCTTTATTATATAGGATAATCCTATATAATAAAACCCTAATATACAAATCAACTGAATGGTAGAATGACTGGTCGCTATGATGCACACTGACCACCAGGGGCCAGATGCTCAATGCAGGAGTTTCCCCCTGATGGTCAGTGTGCTCCCACAGGGGAGCGCTGCTCAGCCAGAAGCTAGGCTCACGGTTGGTGAGCGCAGTGGCAGTGGTGGGAGCCTCTCATGCCTCCACAGCACTAAGGACCTCTCTGGGGATGTCTGAGGGGAGCAGGCCTAAGCTGACAGGCAGACATCCCCCGAGGGGTCCCGGACTGTGAGAGCACAGGCCGGGCTGAGGGAACCCCCCGCCCAGTGCACTAATGTCATGCACTGGGCATCTAGCTGACAAATCAAATTGTATATATTTAAAGTACACAAAATGATAATTTGACATACACATACTTCGTGAAATGTTTACTATAATCAGGTGTTGATGTTGACTGTAGAAAAATTTTGTATGAATTTATTTGATCCAAACAGAGGATATGCCTAGAAACAAGTTCCCAACAGACTGAGAAACACTCTGGAGAATGAAAGTTAGCCATTTCCTTTATGCATTTAAAATTAAGAAGGGAATTTAAGG
This sequence comes from Myotis brandtii, assembly GCF_000412655.1. NCBI lineage: Eukaryota > Metazoa > Chordata > Mammalia > Chiroptera > Vespertilionidae > Myotis > Myotis brandtii. The sequence goes on along the minus strand of NW_005364953.1, from coordinate 878,179 downwards.
AAGATTACTAGGAGGTGGGAAAAAGCAAGGCAGGATCAGATTAAACAATAGTTAACAATATTATGTGCTCTCTGGTGGGTGATTACTTCACAAGGGTCTGTTAAAGAGGATTATTCTAGCATTTCAAAGGTGTGTTAACCTAGATGCACAAGAACAATGGACAGAGCTTGCCTGGGCTGTGACTAAGCCCCAGCTTAGTTAGAAATTTATGATCAGATCACCATATGAGATTATTTTTGGTCACTGGACATGTCAGAATTTTTAAGTTGTATTTATTGGGATGACATTTGGATAAAATTATATAGGTTTCAGGTATACAATTCTATAATGCACCAGCTGTACATTGTATTGTGTGGTCACCATGCCAAGTCAAGTCTCCTATCACCATTTATTCCCCCTACACCCTCTTCTACTTCTCCTCACTCCCCTAACCCTCTGGAAATCACCATACTGCTGTTTTCTGTGTCCATGAGTCTTTCTTTCTTTTTCCTTTTTTTCTTTTCTTTGCTTAATCCCTTCACCCTTGTCACCTGGCCCTCAACCCACACCCATCTGACAGCTGTTAGTCTGTTTTCTGTATCCATGAGTCTGTCTCCACTTTGTTATAGTTGTTCATTAGATTCCATATATAATGCAACCATATGGTACATATCTTTATCTGACTGGCTTATTTCACTTAGCAAGTCCACTGTGCTTATCAGATTTATTACAGCATCCCGTTTTCATCCACACAGGTTAATTAAGACATCCATCACCTTACATAGTTATCACTTATGTGTGTGTGTAGTGCAAATACATAATGTCTATCTACTCTCTTAGCAAATTTGAATACACAACACAGTATTAACTATAGTCATCATGTTGTACATTATATCCCCAGAACTTATTTATCTTTTAGCTGAAGGCTTGTAACCTTTGACTAGCCTCTGCCCATTCTCCTCACTCTCTAGCCCAGTGGTTCCCAAACTTATTTGGCCTACAGCCCTCTTTCCAAAAAAAATATTACTAAGCGCCCCCTGGAAATTATTTTTTTTTAAATTTTAATAGCAATTAAACAGAAAGATATATGTATTAATGTTTCTACCTTTTTCGTAAAATATAGTAAAGAAAGGTGTAAATTAGAAACATTGAAGTTTGAAATTATGAAACTATTTATTGAACTCAGAATAGAAAGGTAATACAAAAAAAGTTAAAACAAATGCACCTGTGGCCATCATTGCCCCCCTGGATCGCTGCAGCGCCCACCAGGGGGCGGTAGCGCCCACTTTGGGAATCACTGTATTTTAAAATAGGGAAGGCTAAGCAACCTAAATGAAAGTGAATATTTTACCTTCACTTGATACCAGAAGTCTATGATAATATAAATGTATATTATAATACCCAGAGCAATTATTACAAAAACTATACAAAGAGATATTTAAAATACCATAAATAAATTAGCATGGAATTTAAAAGTGTCCAAGTAACCCACTCAAGGGCAAGAAAAGAGAAATGGAAGTATGAGAAAGAGAGGAATACTGAAATAACAAAATGACAGACTTAAACACTAGCCTATCAATAATTACCTTAAATGCAAATGGTCTAAATGAACCCATCAAAAACCATAGTTTGGTAGAATTGGTCAATAAAACATGACTAGACTTTATGCCATTCACAAGAAAATCACTCCAATTAAAACACTACAGGCAGAAGAACAGCAATAGAATGACAAAATATATACCATGCAAACATTAATTTAAAAAAGGCAGAAGTAACTATATTAATATTCTGATAAAAGACTTCAAACAAAGAAAATTATTACAGCCAAAGAGTGATTTTACATAATGATAAAAAGAATCAATCCCCTCTTACCACTCTTATTCAGCATAATACTAGAACGTTTAGCTATTGTAATAGAAAAGAAAAAAATATAGATATACAGATTGGAAAGGAAAAAAATAAAACTGTCTCTATTTGTATATGACATAATTGGGTACAAGTAAAAATCCCAAGAAATTTACCAAAAAATATCCTAGAATGAATAAATGAGTTCAGCAAAAACCAGGACACAAGATCAATATGCAAAAATCAAATGCATTTATATAGACTATCAGTATGTATCACACTAATGTAAGATGCTAATAATAGGGAATATTGTGGGGTTTTTTTGTAGGGGCTATGTCGGAACTCTGTACTTTTTACTCAATTTCTCTCTAAACTAAACATTCTCAAAAATTAAAGTACAGCCCTAACTAGTTTGGCTCAGTGGATAGAGCATTGGCCCAAGGACTGAAGGGTTCCAGGTTTGATTCTGGTTAAGGGCATGTACATTGGTTGTGGGCTCAATCCCCAGTGTGGGGGGGGGCATGCAGGAAGCAGCTGATTGGTGGTCTCTCTCTCAGGATGCCTAACTCTCTATCCCTCTCCCTTCCTCTCTGTAAAATGAATAAAATATATTTAAAAATAAAAAATAAAGTACATTAATTTAAAAAAACAAATCAATGTATATACCTAGAACAAAGATAAAATAAACAGAAGTATTATAACAATGTATGATGAACTATTGTATTAAAGGAAATAAAATACACAAAGAATATAACATAGTCTAAGAATCAGGCAAGAATTTCTCAAACAGCAGTGAAGTGGCAATTATCAGGATAGTAGATTATGTAATACTATGTAATTAGTTAATTTAAAAGGAAGATATTTACTATGTAATAACTTAAAAAATTCTAGAGTAAATATGACAAGAAATGAGACTGGAAAGAAAGGCAGCATTTGCTTAACAGTTGAGGTATTTGTGAGCAATGTGGATTAGTCAGGTGCCTCCAAAAAACAGAACTAGTAGGGTATCCTATATAATAAAGAGGTAGTATGCAAATTAACCCTCATGCCCTCACAAGATGGCTGCCTATGACCAGGCTGGCAGGGGGATTAGTGAGGGATGACCAAATGACTGAACAAGCAGGCTGCATGGGGTGACCAGGCCAACAGGGGGGTGTGA
>NW_005364953.1:869782-875163 GCF_000412655.1 Myotis brandtii | reverse complement strand
CAGCGGGGGGCAGGGGGGCAGTGCAGTTGAGGGCCACCAGGCCAGCAGGGGGGACAGTTAGGGGCAACCAGGCAGGCAGGCAGGTGAGTGATTAGGAGCCAGTGGTTCAGGATTGTGAGAGGGATGTCCGAGGGATCCCAGATTGGAGAGGGTGCAGGCTGGGCTGAGGGGATCCCCCGACACACACTCTGTGCATGAATTTCATGCACCAGGCCTCTGGTATGGAGATAAAGATGGAGGTAGAGGTGGAGATAGAGAAGAGGTAGAGAGAGAAGAGAGAGGAAGAGAGAGAGAGGAAAATAGAGAGAGTTATTTTAAGGAAATGGCTCATGTGATTATGAAGTTTAAGAAATCCCATAATCTAACATCTGCAAACTAGAGACCCAGAAAAGCTGGTGGTTTAATTCAGTCTGAATCTGAAGACCTGAGAACCAAGATATAATGGTTTAAATCCAAGTCTGAAAACTAGAGAAGTTAAGATGAGTTGTCCCCACTCAGGCAAGCAAGCAGGAAATGAACAGGGGTGAATTCTTTTTTTTTCTGCCTTTTATTCTATTCAGGCTCCCAGTGGATTGGATAAAATCCAGCCACATTGGGAAAGGCAATCTCTGTTACTAAATCCACTGATTCAAATGGTAATCTCATCTGGGAACACCCTCACAGAAATCCTGTTTAATCTAGGTACCCCTTGGCCAGTTAAGTTGACAAATAAAATTAACCATCACACAATATTTAGGGTTTCACACTTTATCCTAAGGGTAATAAGAAGAAAATTAAAGATTTTTTAAGTATTTTTATTAGACTTTATTTATTTATTAAAATTCTTTTAAATCCCTGAAATGTTTTATATAGAGAAGTGCCATAAACATATATGCATTTATAAAGAACTACAGTGTGGAAAAATGGATTGGAAGGGAGCAAAAGTGGATACTGGGAAACAGGTCAGTAGGCTAAGGCAAAAGTCAAGTTCTTTTTCCTGGAATAAACCCTACTCCTTGTGGCTGATGTCATATACAGTTGTAAATTCTCATACTGACTCAGAGACCTGAAAAGCCATCAGCTCTGTCTGATAACATGTTGGGTTTTCTCCTTTTTTTTGTGTGTAAATATCTTGGTAAGCTTCTGCACCCTTTGTCTTTAAATGTACTCTATACCTTTAATATCTGTTAACATTTTTTCTTCGATCATATCACTCACACTGAAAGCTAGCTACGTAATGGAAATCTAAATAAATCCTTTCACAAGCAAAATTCATACATACTGTATTATTCAACTACAATGCAATAAAATTTTGGAAGTGGGAGTTATTTTAAATTTTAAAAATGAATAGGAAATAGGACTAAATAATTTGTTATTATGTTAATTTCTTTTTATATTAATAGCTGTTTAAAAAGTAAAAAAAGGAATTCTTGTTTTCTGTTCCCCCTTCTAAGAACTTAGTCAGGCCTGAGCTGCCTTAACTCAGACATGTTTGAAATATCCCACTTAAAGGCAACTTAGAGTTATTCAGAATAATTTTCTAAATGTTCCTTAGGAGGAGAGAGAGGTAAAAAGATATGGCAAGTGCTATGGAGTGTGACAATATTCCTAGATGCTGTGGATGAAAAGTGGCCACATACTAACCTGACAACCTCAGGAGTGGCCTACTTGATGGCCTTGCAAACTCAGAGACCTAAAGTAACCACAAAGGATGATCTGAAATTAAAACGTTTCAACTAAAAGCAATTTCTGGTGGGTAGTCATGTCCTAGGCCAGTATCTTCCTTGACAAAGGTCAATCTTTACCTTAACTGAGCCTATTGTGTTTTTGCATCTATAACATATCTTTGGAATGTCAAAGTAATTTTCCTTTTTTTTGGACCCCTCAAAGCACAGGCACTGTTCTTCAGAGATCACAAATCCCCTCGTTATTGAGTTAATTGTTGACTGTTAACTATCCTGCACCCACCTAAGTAAAAGAAGTGTGTGTCTATCAATTTACTTTTATCTAATCCCAGAGGTTTTTCCTTCCTACCCACCCCCACTTTGCTTTCTCCCTGCCTCCCTAATCTCTCACCAGTGGACTTCATGTAACCCACTTACATCTCCTCTTTTGATTGTAATGTATAAAACAAGGTGAAAAACTGCCCTTCACCTGAGCATTATCTCAATCCTTTGAGATTCTGCTTCCTGGTATTTGTCGACAGGTTAGCTCAAATAAACTCACACAAAAATTCTTCATAGATTTGAATGTTTCTTATATTAACAATGCAGAACAATTAATAACTTTGTGGTTTTTACAAATAAAGGGCAAACATAGAGATGGCAAAATCTCTAAAGAATTTGTTTTCACTTTTGGAAAATAATCCTGTTTTTAAAAGAGCACTGAATCAAGAAAGCAACCAGATGTAATGGAATCATAGAGATTTAAACAATTAAGCTGTAAGTGTGGGTTAAACTCTAGAGGGCCTTTTATAAATATTTTATTTGATATATCTCTGGCACCTTTGTATAACTTGGGGTATATTTGAGAGCTTTAACCCTGAGAATGACTGAAAATTTAATCTCTCTTAAATTCAATAAAATGGAAGCTATAATTTTACACTAGTTTTCTAGGGCTGTTATAATAAAGTACTAGAGGCCCATTGCACGAAGATTCGTGCAATAGGCCTTCTTTCCCCTGGATGCCAGCACCAGTTTTCCTCTGGCACCCGCAACCCAGACCTTCACTCTGGCCACCGCCTTCCATCTTTGCTCTGGACACAGTCTTCGCTACGGCTGGAGCCTTCAGTCTTTGCTCCTCGCTCCAGCGGGAGTCTTCAGTCTCCGGCCAGAGCTGCTCCTGTAGCTCCTTCCGCCCCCCACGCTCCCCCTCATAGCTTGATCACTGCTTTGCCTGCAGACCTCGCCAAAGGGCTCCTGGGTCCCGGGGTGCCGCCCTGCCTGCGGCCTGGCTTTCTGATCACGATCATGATCAAGGGCTGCAGGCAAGGCGGCTCCTGGGTCCCGGGGTGATGCCTTGCCTGCAGCCCAGCTTTCCGATCACGATCACGATCACGATCACGAACATGGGCAGCAGGCAAGGGGGCTTCTGGGTCCCAGGATGCTGCCTTGCCTGCGGCCCGGCTTTCCGATCATGATCACAATCACAGCCACAGGCAAGGCAGCTCCTGGGTCCCGGGGTGTTACCTTGCCTGCGGCCTGGCTTTCCGGGGGCTCCTGGGGTTGAACACAGGGCCTGGATGGCGGCTCCCAGTGTCCCACCCTGCCTACAATATGCAAATTAGACGCAATCTTTGTTGGCGGTTAATTTGCATATCATGCTGATTAGCCAATGGGAGGCGTAGCGAAGGTATGATCAATTACCATGTTTGTCTATTATTAGATAGGATCACAAACTTGGTGACTTAAAACAACATAAATTCAGTCTTTCATGTTTCTAGAGTCCAGAAATCTGAAATCAAGATATTAATAAGGCCATATTCTTTCCACAGGCTCTAGAGAACATTCCTTCCTTGCTTGTTCTATCTTCTGGTAGTTGCTAGGAATACTTGGCTTGTGGCTAAGACATATCATAGGAATTAAAGTTATGCTAAGTAACTCTCATGTAAAATAGGAAATCAAAATTATGAGTATTTAGAAAAATTAGACCATTAAATATCAAAATTTAAGGGGTTTGGATACAGTTATCATGGAGTAAAATCCATAGCCTCAAATATATTTATTAAATAAATAAGAATAACCTGGCCAGTGTGGTTCAGTGATTGAGCACCAACCGATGAACTAGGAGGTCATGGTTCAATTCCCAGTCAGAGCACATGCCCAGGTTGCGGTCTCTATCCCCAGTAGGGGAATGCAAGAGGCAGCCAATCAATGATTCTCTCTCATCATTGATGTTTCTATCTCTCACTTTCCCTTCTTCTCTGAAATCAATAAAAATAAATAAAGAGTGAAAATAATTAAACAAAACATTCAATTGGAGAATTTAGGAAGAGCACAAGAAAAAGTATAAGGAAAACAGGAGAAAGAAAATTATAGAAAGAAAAACAGAAATTGATGAATTAGAAAACAAAAAGAATTCTCTGAATTATATACTTGAAAAGACCAATGCAATCAGTTCTGGCTTAATGGTCTGTGTGACCTTGTTCTCAAAATAACTCCACTTTTGGTTGGAAGTTCTGATGTAAATATAGACATAGACATACACCCTTCCCTATGATTAAGTCGCCCTTCACAGCAGCAAAACAAAACAAAAACATAGAAAGCCAAATCTTCACACAAAAATAAGTTCTGATGCTGCCGTGTTAAAGTTTTTAATAATTATGTATTTGAACTTGGGTTCTATAAGTGAAATGCCATGGGACAATGGAGCATGTGCATGAGCAGAAAAGATAGATACAATATGCATGTTCCCTGCTGTTCCTTGCCACACTATCTGCATATAGCATTTGTGGGTGATCCATGAGCATTGAATTCTAGTGGTCTCATAAGATGAGACAGTTTAGCAAGACTCCCAGTGAGCACAGGGTAAGCATGTTACACCTGTACCTAAGTATGGGAGCTGAAAGCACTGAAAACCTATGCTTTCTGTTTGAACCAAAATTTACTTCAAATGTAGAAAAAATGACAATGGCATTATAAGAAAAAGAAAACCAATAAATACTACTTTATACTTTCTTACTCATGTTATTTTCCTACATTAGCCAACTAGTTACATTGAAAATGATTTTTTTAAAGGAAATGGAAAGATAAAAGCAACCATAATTTCTTTTCTATTTAGTCCTTCCCACTTATCAGTAAATCTTAGATAGAGAATATCGATAGACTGTGTACATATCAATAAGTGAAACAAAAACAGTTTTGTTAGTTCTATGCAGTATTTTCAGTATTGTGGTAAGTACAAAATACATATGCATGCCTGAACTACAAAAGGCAAATTGTGTAATTTCAGGTATTTCATATATGATTTGAATACTATAATAGTTGCATTTAAAACTGGCATTGCACAATACAAAATTGAACAGTAAAATCATGCTAGTAGTTTAAAATTTTAATTATCTACACAGAATGACATAAAATTACAAATTCAGAACATTATGACAAGTGAGAAAGAGACTTAGCTCTCCATGTATGCATGATCAGGCAGAAGAGAGGGTGGATGAAGTACAAAGTTCCACATGTAACAAATAAATGAAAATATGCATACTGACCTTGGCTGGTGTTGCCCAGTGGTTAAGTGTCGATCCATGAACCAGGAGGTCACAGTGCAATTCCAGGTCAGGGCACATACCTGGTTGTGGGCTTGACCCCCAGTAGGGGGCATGCAGGAAGCAGCCCATGCAGCCCATCAGTGATTCTCTCTAATTATTGATGTTTCTATCCCTCTATCCCTCTTCCCCCTCA
>NW_005364953.1:854507-868683 GCF_000412655.1 Myotis brandtii | reverse complement strand
TTCTCTTTTATTAGTGTAGATATATATATATATATATATATATATTATTAAACCTTATGAATTATAGACTCCTTTTGTTATCCTGCTTCTAGAATTTCTGCAGCCAGGCTGATACGTGCTAGTCAGGTAATTAGATAATTTATCTACAAAAAACGGAAAGATTCTATAGAAAAGTCATTTGAGAGTTTTCCTAATGAAAGATTACTGTACAATCACTGTAATTTAAACTTTGCTGTTTAAAATCCCTGTTCAGTCACACACACACACACACACACACACACACACACACACACACACAGAGTTTGTAAGCAGTTATTTAATGTTCCATTCATAAGTATAAACCAACAGTGAAAGATAATGAAATGTTCAGGAAGTTTTCCAATATGAACTGCCTCCCCGCCCCCCCAATGGAAGCAAGGTGAAAATATAAAATACAAGAAACAGATAAAACTTCAAAAATGTCAATAATTAATATCTTCAAATAATATACTTTACCTTTTAAATAATAACAAAATGTTACAAAAAAGGGAAAGAATTGGGAAAAAGGAAGTTATTGGAATTTAAAAATAAGCTCACAATTTTTAAAAGTAGAGACAGTGAAAGTTAAAAAACTCAAGGAAATTTCCTAGAAATTTCAATAACACTCATAAAAGTGACATAAATTGAATAACGAGAGAGAGGTTATTTTAATTGAAGGGTTGTTTCAAAAAGTACAACAGTTTTTTAGTAAGTAACATAAAATTAAAAACTAAGTAAATAGGATAAAATTATCAACAAAATAAAATGGAAAATTCCACAGACTTAAGGTATGAGTCTCTTAATGGGAAGAACCAACAAAGTTTCAACAAAATGACTAGTAAAAACAAACAAACCAAAGAAACCTGCACCTACAATATTGTGTAATTCCAGAACATTAGATATAAAATAAATGATCCTAAAAGGATTGGGAAACAGAATAGGATCAAAATTCTCAAGTGTAACTAGAAGCCAGAAGAAAATGAAACAATGCCTTTTAAAATTCTGAGCAGTTGCAGAGGGAAGGGAGGAAGGGGAATGGGAAGAAATTAACCAAAGAACTTATATACTTACTAGAGGCCCGGTGCACAAAAATTTGTGCACTTGGGGGGGGGTCCCTCAGCCTGGCCTGTGCCCTCTCGCAGTTTTAGACCCCTTGGGGGATGTCCACCTGCCGGCTTAGGCCTGCTCCCCTGCTGATCAGGCCTAAGATGGTAGTCAGACATCCCTCTGGCAGCCCAAGAGCCCTCGGGGGATGTCCACCTGCCAGCTTAGGCCCACAGTCAGACATCCTTAGCACTGCTGAGGAGGTGAGAAAGGTTCCTGCTACTGCTGCTGCACTCATAGCTTTCAGCCTGGCTTGTGGCTGAGCGGGACTCCCCCTGTAGGCTCCTGCATTGAATGTCTGCTCCTTGGTGGTCAGTGCATGTCATAGCAACTGGTCATTCCTGGTCATTCTGCTGTTAGGGTCAATATGCATATTACCATTTTTTTATATATAGGATATGCCTATATGTATAACCCATGGACACAGACAATAGTGCTATGAAGGCCTGGGGAGGGGGACAGGAACTGGTTGGAGGAGGTTAATGAGGAAAGAAAAGGCAGACATATGTAATACTTTCAACAATAAAGATAAATTTAAAAATAATAAAAAAATCTGAGAAAATATTTTCCCTCTAAATCAAGTTTCTAAATAATATGATTTTCAAACATGCAATGGCTCAAAACTTTACCTTCCCCATGTTTTTTTTTCACAGATAGCTACTGGTAAATTTTCTCTAACAAAATGGGTAAGTAAACAGGATGCTCATGAGACTCAGAAAACTTGCAGTACAACATAGGGGATAAACAAGAGTACTTCTAGGATAACAAATCTTCAGTATACCGAGAAAGAAAGCAATCATTGTGGGATGGAGAAGAATGGAAGGACTAAGCGGAAAAGGTCACCAAGGAAACAATAGAAATGCTAGATTAAACAATGTTTTTGGTTGTTTAGAAAATAATATTGATGGGCATTTCGCATATGTGTTGGAACAGTTAGTAAGAATTAGCTAATGAGAAAACAAAATAATTATTAACTGTATGAAAATTCAAAAGCATAATAAAAGAATATTCATAGTACACTGGCTGGCTTAGCAGTTAAAAATGTTAAGGTCAACAATAATATAAACACTGAAATTTTATTAAAATTAAAACTAAATTTGGAAGATGGAAGAAGAAAATATTTGAGTTGTATTATAGAGTTAAGTGTTTCTATGCTGTAACTAGAAATAAATACATAATTTATAGAATCATTGAAAATATAAAGGCATGAGAATATTCCTTTGAAATATGGAGGCCATAATATGAGAAATAGCATAAATAGTTTAAAGTTATTCTATCTGGGGAATAGGGCTGAGAAATGGGGACATTTTTGTCAGAATACTGTTTTACTTCACTAAAAGCCATTAGTACAATGTGACTTAAAAAACTTACATGCATGGATTATCCTGATCAAATAAATGTTAATTCAAAAAATTAAAAAGAATAAAAATTATCAACACTTTTAAAAAATAAAAATTGATATAATGCACTATTTTATCAGGAAATATACGACCAAGTTAACAACAGAAAATGTACAAAAATATATCAATAGCCATGAAAAAAGTTGAAAGGTTCTCAAAGAATGTCCCCCAAGAGTGACAATAGATTCCATTGGTGTTATTATGCAGCCTCTTCAAACTTCAACATAAGAGACACTCTTATTTTGTATAAAATGTTTCAGAGTAAAGGACAAAAAAGATAGAAAGCTCAGAATTATTTTTATCAAGCTGTTATTTCTGATATATATACTATCACAAAAAGAATGAAAATACTAATACTTTTTACTAATAAATATAACATGAGAATCCCTAATATCTAACAAATAAATCAAGTCATATGTTAATAAAAAATAATATATCATAACTGAACTCATTTTATCACATGAAATGACAGATGCTTTATAATTAGAAATTATTTTTTAAATTTATCTTTCTAGTTTAACCTAGTTTATATATTGTTTTATTCTAATACTAAAGAACCATATGATTTTTGACAGTTGCTAGAGGGCATTTATTGGATAAATTTCAACACCAATTTCTGATTAAAACACATTTTTAGTTAAGTGAAATTGGAGATAACTTCTTTAACTTGTTAAGAATGTATAAGTGATGCCCTGGCTGAGTAGCTTAGTAGGTTAGGGCATCATTCTGATATGTCAAGGTTGAGGGTCTGATCTCTGGTCAGGGCACATAGAAGAAGAACCCAATGAATGCATAAATACATGGAATAACAAATTGATGTTTCTCACACCCCTTTCCATCTATCTCTAAAATCAATTTAAAAATGTATAAGCTGTATTAGTAGATATGTGTCATGCTTAATGATGACATAGAAGAGCAGGTATGTAAAATTAAGACATGTGCAGCCATTCCCTATTTCACATTAATGAAATTAATTCAACTATAAAAATCCTCTTTACACCTGAGTCACAACGGACTTACAATTCTTCCTAAATCCAGTATTCCAGGTAGACATAAACAGTATATAACATTTGCCACAAAAGATAAATTTATTTAATCTATTAGAGCACTAGGAGCATTCCTCTCAATGTCTAGGACTAAAAATGGTACCTGTATACCATAAGACTTATTTAACATGGAATGAATTGCTCTACACAAAATAATAATCCTATATAATAAAAACCTAATATGCTAAGTGTCTGGTCATCTGGTCCTCCATTCAACCAGTCAAAGTGTAATATGCTAATGATATGCTAAGGCTGCTCAACTGCTCGCTATGATGTGCACTGAACATCAGGGGGCAGATGCTCTGACCGGTAGGTTAGCTTACTGCTGGGGTCCAGCCAATCAGAACTGAGTAAGATAGGCCAGACATGCCCTGGAGCCCTCCTGTGGTCCCTGCCCGGCTGGCCAACCTCCCACGTCTCTCCCTGGCCCCGATTGTGCACCGGTAGGGTCCCACGGCCTGGCCTGTGCCCTCTTGCAATACGGGACCCCTTGGGGGATGTCAGAGAGCCGGTTTCAGCCATTCCTGCAGGCCAGGCCTAGGGACCCTAGTGGTGCATGAATTCATGCACCAGGCCTCTAGTCAAATATAATATTCTCAGTTAATCAGAACTAATATTCCAGTTTAATATAAATAAGTGAAAAGAAATTGCATACATGTACAAACTTTCTTTGAAAGTAAACTCAATATTGCAAAAATTACATATTATATATTATTGAGATTTTCAAAAGGATTGCAGGGAGTTCAAGAAGCCTGTCAAAATAATTTTAATATCCATCTATAGTAGATAAGCAAGCACAGCAAAAGTATTTAAAACAACAGTAAGAAAATAAGACTTACATTGATCAACATTACCTATAAAAGTGAAATAATTAAAAGAAAATAGAACTCTTGCTAGAACAGAGAGCTATTGAGCACAAAAGCTAATTTATGGTTCAAGAACATGAATCTGTATTTGATTAAGATTAAACTGGCATTTCATTTTTTTAATTTAAATTATTTATTATTTAAAGTATTATATATATATTTCTCTTTTTTCCCCTATTGACCTCTCCCCAGCCACTCCTATCCTCCAGCACATGCCCTCATCTCCCTACTATCTGTGTCCATTGGTTTTGCTTATATGCATGCATACAAATCATTTGGTTGATCTCTTATCCCCTCTCCCACCCTCCCCTGGTTTCCCTCTGAGCTTTGACAGTCTGTTTCATGCTTCTGTGTCTCTGGATCTATTTTTGTTCACTATAGTCCACAAATGAGTGAGATCATGTGATATTTATCTTTCTCTGACTGGCATATTTCACTTAACATAATGCTCTCCAGTTCCATCCATGCTGTTGCGAATGGTAAGAGTCCCTTCTTTTTTACAGCAGCATAGTATCCCATTATAGATGCACTACTGTTTTTGAACCTACTCATTTTCTGATGGGCATTTAAGCTGTTTCCTAATCCTAGCTATTGTAACTTGTGCTGCCATATTCTTGGGGTGTATATATTCTTTCTGACTGGTGTTTCTGACTTCTTGGGATATATTCATAGAAGTGGGATTACTGGGTCAAATGGGAGTTCCATTTTTAGTTTTTTGAGGAAACGCCATACTGTTTTCCACAGTGGCTGAACCAGTCTGCATTCCCACCAGCAGTGCAGGAGGGTTTTTTTTCATCACATCCTTGCCAGCACTTGTCATTTGTTGATTTGTTGATGATAGCCATTCTGACAGGTATGAGATGGTACCTCGCTGTCGTTTTGATTTGAATCTCTCTGATGATTAAAATGGCTTTTTAATTCATTGGGAAAACAACAATATTTTATATTTAGGGTCCATTCAGTTATTATTGTACCTACTCAACCCTGCCATTGTAGAGCAAAATTAGCCATAGATAATACATCAACAAAATGAGTGGAGCAATATTCTCATAAAACTTTATTCATAAAAACAGTCAACGGAGACCAGGAGTGGAAATGTCAGAGTAGGGAATTTCAAGGATCCATTACTCCAAAGAAATATTGAAAAATCTGCCAAAACTGTTTGAATCACCTTTGTTGAAACTCTGAAAAATAGTCGAAGGCCTGACCAGTTTGGCTCAGTGGCTAGAGCAGCCGTGGGCAAACTACGGCCCGCGGGCCGGATTCGGCCCATTTGAAATGAATAAAACTAAAAAAAAAAAAAGACCGTACCCTTTTATGTAATGATGTTTACTTTGAATTTATATTAGTTCACACAAACACTCCATCCATGCTTTTGTTGCGGCCCTCCGGTCCAGTTTAAGAACCCATTGTGGCCCTCGAGTCAAAAAGTTTGCCCACCCCTGGACTAGAGCATCGGCCTGTGGACTGAAGAGTCCCAGGTTTGATTCCAGTCAAGGGCATGTACCTTGGTTGTGGGCACATCCCCAGTAGGGGGTGTGCAGGAGGCAGCTGATCAATGTTTCTCTCTCATGGATGTTTCTAACTCTCTACCCCTCTCCCTTCCTCTCTGTAAAAAATCAATAAAAATATATTTAAAAAATAGTCAAAGGTTTATAGCAACAAAGTAAATGGCGAATCAAGAAAAAGTCAATTGAAACAGAGTAGGAGAGTTTTATACTGTTTTAACTTGCCTTGCCTCACTTCTGTCCCTATATTTCACTATCTTAAAGAAACAGCTAATGTTCCCAGTATGAGTTCATGGTTCTGGAACAAGGTAGATCTTGTTCTCAAAATTAAGTTGGTTAGTTTTGGCTTGCTGAGGACTACTTAGGGGAAGGGGTCCAATTAAATGCACCAAAAAGCTATAATGAAATAATTTTAAGAATAGGTATAATACAGAAAAATACAGAAGCAAAATGGCAGAAATAAAACTAAATGTAGTTACTCTAATCAAAAGTCAGAGGTTGGCAGAATAGAATAAAAATATGATACAAAATATGATCAATCTATATGCTGTTTACAAGAGGATCATTTTAGATGCAAACAATTAGTTTTAATGAAAGGATGGTTAAAGGTATGACATAAAAATTATAACCAAAAAAGAGCTTGGGTGGCTATACTAAACTATTACAATGGCCAAAAAAAGACATTATATATTGATAAAAGGATCAATCCTTCAAAGAGATATAACTTTATAAACTTAAACATACCTAACCTAAACCCTTGTAATATATGAAGCAAAGATTGTCAGAATTGAATAGAGAAATAGACAATTCCACAACAACAGTTGGAGATTTCAATAACTCACTTTCAATACAGGATGAAACAACTTAAAAAAGATCAATGAGGAAACAGAAGACTTGACAACACTATAAATCAACTAGACCTATGAGATAATACATTTCACCCAACAACAGTAGAAAACACATTCTTTTAAAGTACACATAGAACAGTCTTCAGGATAAACCATATGTTAGGCCATAAAACAGGCCTCAATATATTTACAAAGACTAAAATCACACAAAATATTTTTGGCAACAATGTAATGAAACTAGAAATCAACAACAAAAGGGAAATGGAATTTCACAAACGTGTGTGATAAGCAGGATACTCTCAAACAATTAATAGACCAAAGGAGATATAACCAAGGAAATTAGAAAATGCATTTTGATTAATGAAAATGAGAACAGAACATATATAATCATATGGAATGTAGCTAAAGCAGTGTGCAGAGAAAGATTTTAACTGCGAATGGCTATATTAAAAAATGTCAAATCAATAACTTAACTTTATACCTTAAACCAGAAAAAGAAAAGCAAACTAAAGCAAAGCTATTAGCCAAAAAGTAATAAGGACTAGAGTGGAGAATAATGACACAGAAAAGAAAATCAATAAGAAAAAGAACAAAAATAAAATTTGGCTCTTTGATAAGACCAACAAAATTGACATACCTCTACTTTTACTGAAGAAAAAAGAAAGTTAAGACACCTAGATTATTAAAATGAGTAATGAAATTTTGGTCATTACAGAAATAAAACTGTTTTAAAATGTTAAAATTATAAATTTTGTTATGTGTATTTTACCACAATAAAAATATCTTATAACATGTCAAGTGTAAATACCAGCTATTACTGTCCATAGGATGAGCACTTTTCAATGGAAATAAATTTTAAAAATGGGTTTTTGAAATTATAGGTGTTTGCTTTTCCTGCATTTTAAGCATATAAAATAATGTGATATTTAGATTTTAATCAAATGCTTAGCGATATTTTAATATTTTAATCAATTAATGCTTTTGTACATTTAACTTGATAAATACATATATTAATAAAAATAGGCAGAGGTCAGATTTAGCCTGTGACTCATGCTAAGTTAAACCCTGATTAACAAGATAAATGCATGATTTATGGAAAGAAAACAATAAAACTTTATTGAAAAACAAGAACTATGTAAACTGTTAATATAGTCAAGTACACGAAGGTTTATAATTTTAAATTTTAAATTTCCTACCCAAAGGAAATGACTTAGTATAGGCCACTAAGCTAGAAAGGTGTAGAACTAAGACCACACCTACCCAAACTGACAAATGCATAAATGTAATTTTATTTTTTAAGAAAACACTATAAAATGGTTTGGGCAGTTATAATTACCTTAAACCAGAAAAAGAAGAGCAAACTAAAGCAAAGTTACTAGCCAAAGCTAATAAGCTATAAAATTAATAGAAAACTTCAGTTTTAAACATTATGAAAACCAAGAATTCTAGCATTAAAAGAAAATTCTGAACAAAATGTTGCAAAGGTTTATATTAAAATAGCTGAGCTTACAAAGAAGTAAACATAGTTTCGAATGAACAAAAGGAAAGAGGAATAAGAAAAGCTGATGAAAAAAGATTTTCAATTGAGTAAATCCCAGGCAGTAGGAATTATAAAATTAAAATATCACCATTTTACAACCCCTAATGAAAAACAAATTTGGGCAATAATCATCATTGGGAAGTTTACAATGAGAGAATTAGACTTTCATCACCTGAATTTATGAATAAATTTTAGTACCACTAAAAGTGATATATTCTGAGATTATGTGCTTCCTGCAATGATGCAATATATGCCCTATTATTCCGTGTATAAGGCACTATTTTTTTCTAAAATCATTAGACTGAAAATCAAGGGGCGTCTCACACAGGGAAGTCAGCCAAGGAGGAAGCCTCATGGGTGCATAGCTGCCCATACCTTGTCAAACAGGCTTCCTCCAATCATGAGCCTTATTGTTACTGATGTCAGCTGATGCCGTAATTGGAGGTTTAGGTGGAGAGTGTGCAGATGCAACAGGGACTGGAGCATTTTGAGCCCATAAAGATGTCAAAAAAATAAAAAGATAAATACCGGTAAGCGATTGTCTTACTCTGTAAAATTCAAACTGAATGTAATCAGCTATGCAAAGGAGAATGGAAATAGAGCTGCAGAGAGACAATCTGGACCTCCTCCCACTGAGTGTATGATCAGACAGTGGAAAAAACTGGAAGAACAACTCCTTAAGTTGCCAAAAAAGAAGAAGGCCTTAAGAGGAAAACCAGCAAAAATGTTTAAAATATTGATTTCTTAATTTTGGGTTGTAAAAGTGGGGGGCATCATATACCTGGGGGAGTCTTATACAAGAAAAATAGGTAAGTATTGAACCAAATATAGAATATGAACCATTCTACAGGATAATCTGATTTCATAAATAAATAAATAGCAAAAAAATTGGATGAGTATCTGACTTGGTCCAATTTAAGGGAGACTTAAAGAGATGTAAGCCAATAAAAATTATCTTCAATGAATAGGCATTGCATGAATCCTGATGAAAACATAGCAACTGTAAAACAACAAAAATGCAGTCAAGGAAATTTCAATAAGAACATGGGTTTAAATAGTATTAAGAAATTAGTGTTAATTTTGTTGTCATTTTGGCTATGTAAAAGAAAAAAATCTACCCTTTTGGTTTTGTTTTAATTAGAGATACATACTCAAGTACTTGAGTGGGGGGATTAATGACATCTCAGATTTGCTTTACAATACTCTAGCAAAAAAAAATGACAAAAGGGGGGTAGATAGGAAAAGTATAGCAAAATGTTGGTTGTTGAAATTGTGTGGTGTTACCTAAGAATTTTTATAACTCCACATTTGCATTTATGTAAAAAAACGTTCTCATAAAAATTATATAAAATACATTAAAGAAGAACATTAAAACATGAAATAAGACACTTTATTTTAAAAATACTAGGCAGATTCAAAATAAAATATAAAGAGGCACTGGTATTGAGAGAGATATGGAAGACTGAGATGATAAAATAATAGTCATTTTGGACATCAGGAGATTTATAGTTAAGATAGCAGCATAGCTAAATGAGGTGCTTGCTTCCTCCACAACCACGTCAAAATTACAACTAAACTATAGAACAACCATCATTCAGAACCACCTCAAATTGAGCTGAATGGAAGTCTTACAACTATAGAACTAAAGAAGCCACATTAAGACTGGTAGGAGAGGTGGAGATGCAGAATGGGCTGGTCCCACACCCACAGGTATGTGGCATGTGGTGGATAAAAACTGAGAGAGATACCTCAGCTGTAGAGGTTCCCTGAGGAGTGAGAGGTCCCAGTCCCACACCAGACCCCCAGCCCAGTGTTCCACTCCAAAAAGAGAAATCTGCTTAACTTCTGTCTATAACAACCAGCAGGAATTGAGGCCAAAGAACCCTGAGAGCTGCTGGAATCCAAGGAAGTTCCTCTTAAAGGGCCTGTGCACAGACTTACTCAGAGTCCCTCCCTCTTAGCTCCAGTTTTGGGGTAGCAGCTTGAAAGTCACCAGGGACATACAGAGATGAAATGAATTGTTTAGTATCAGGGTGAGAGCTGGAGGGGCAGAAGTACTATTGTTCCTTTGATGAGCCCTCCCCACCTCAGAGCAAACAGAAAGGCACCATATATGAGACTCCATCAACTTGGCTCACACTCCTCACCCTGGTATTTCCCTGAGGCCCTTCCCCACCCAACTTTTGGGCCCACCTAAGCTATTTCCAGTGGCTTTCCCATAGGAATGGCCAGTCTTGGCACAGGCTTCAGATTTTCCTAAAATTTCTCAAACAAGCAGCATCTGGCCTCAGTGTGTCCCAGATGTCATGCTCAGTGGTCCTAGGGCACTAGCAGCAGCCGGCCTTGGTTCACAGCTTAGCCTCACCTGGGTACCTCCAAGCCCAGCTCAAGAAGCAGCCATCTGCAGATCGCTTTTTAGTTTATGACTGGTGGCTCCAGGAAGAACACAGGCAGTGGCTGACCTTGGCCTGCATCTCCTGGGATGCTCCAGAGCCAGCACATCCAGTAGACAGCTTCAAACCATATCAAAGCACCACCATCCAATCACCTCTGTACGCGACACACTGAAGGCTGAACTCAGTTGGTACCCTGCTAAGGTAAGCTCTGCTCTGTGCAGTGGGTCCCTCCACAGCTGATTCTCCAAGGTTGTTGGAGGTCAGTGGTCAGTGTTCACATCCAGTCCTTGCAGCTGATAGGCCCGGGTAAATCCTTCCCATTGATATACCAACAGCCAATAGAAATCAAGACTCAACTACAACAGGAGGGTGTACAAGCCACATGAGGGGAACACCTCGAGGGCCCAGCTGGGGTGGTGGGAAAGGCTGTACTACTACTGGACCCTCAAGACACCTACTACATTAGACCACACTATCAAGCCTGGAAGGTGTAGCAGCTCTACCTAATACAAACACAGGGAGGCAGCCAAAATGAGGAGACAAAGTGACATGGCCCAAATGAAACAATAGAACAAAACTCCAGAAAAAAAATAAACAAAATGGAGATAGGAAATCTACTAGATGCAGAGTTAAAAACACTGTTAAGAGTGATCAAGGAACTTAATGAGGACCTTAACAGCATAAAAAGAACCAGTTAGAAATGAAGGCTACACTGATTGACATAAAGAATAATTTATAGGGAATCAACAGTATAGTAGATGAAGCTTAGAATCAAATCAGTGATTTGGAATATAAGGAAGCAAAAAACACCCAATTAGAACAGCAGAAAGAAAAAAAGAATCCCAAAAAAAGATGAAGATAGTGTAAGGAGCCTCTGGGACAACTTCAAGCATACCAACATTTGCATCATAGGGGTTCCAGAAGGAGAAGAGAGAGCTCAAGAAATTGAAAATATTTGAAAAAATAATGACAGAAAATTTCCTTAATTTGGTGCAGGACACAGACATACAAGTCCAGGAAGCACAAATAGTTCCAAATAAGATGAATACAAATAGACCCACGCCAAGAAACATCCTAATTAAAATGCCAAACATTAAAGACAAACAGAGAATCTTAAAAGCAGCAAGAGAAAAGCAGTTAGTTACCTACTGGGCCCTTGAGATGTGCCCCTTTTGTAGTTTAGTCTTGATTGCTGTTGGCATTTCAATGGGAGGGATTTACTCAGGCCTTTCAGTTATAAGGACTGGATGTGAACACTGACCACTGACCTCCAACCACCTTGGAGAATCAGCTGTGCAGGGACCCACCACACAAAGCAGGACTCTAAGACTGTCAGCTGTTTTCTCAACAGAAACTTAACAGGCCAGAAGGGATTGGCAATACATATTCAAAGTAATGAAAAGCAAGAACCTACAACCAATACTACTCTATCCTGCAAAACTTTCATTTAGAATCTAAGAACAGATAAAGAGCTTCCCAGACAAGATAAAGCTAAAGGAGGAGTTCATCACCACAAAACCAGTATTATATGAAATGTTAAAGGGTCTTATTTAAGAAGAAGAAAAGAAGATAAAAATATGAACAATAAAATAGCAATAAATACATATCTATCAACAATTGACTCTGCAAAAAAAATGAACAAGTAGGACAGAATCAGACTCGTAGATACAGAGAACTTTTTGTTGGTCGCCAGATGGGAGAGGGGTAGGGGTGGAGAAGGGATTAAGACATACAAATTGGTTGTTACAGAAGAGTTATGGGGATGTAAAGTACAGCATAGGGAATATAGTCAATAATATCCTAATAACTAGGCATGGTGCTGGATGGGTGCTGAATTTATTGGCATGAACATGTATTAAGTTATATAATGTTTTATCTTCACTGTTTTGGTATCAGTATTATATTGGTCTCCTAGAATCTATTAGGAAGTATTGCCTCTTCCATTTTTTGGAGAGTCTGACAAGGATAGGTTTTAAATCTTTGAACATTTGGTAGAATTCACTGGTGAATCCATCTATCTGGTCCTGAACTTTTATTTTTGGGGAGGTTTTTGTTGGCTGTTTCAGTTTCCTCAATACTGATCGGTCTATTTAGATTTTCCAATTCTTCATGATTTATTCTAGGAAGGTTATATAATTCTATGAACATATCTATTTCTTCTAGATTATTGAATTTGGTGGCATATAGTCTTTCATAGTATTCTAGTATGATCCTTTGTATATCTATGATGTCTGTGGTGAATTCTCTCTCATTTCTGATTTTGTTTATATGGGTCTTTTCCTTTTTATCCTTAGTGAGTATAGCCAGGGATTTGTCAATTTTATTAATCTTTTCAAGAAACGAGCTCTTTGTTTTGTTCATTTTTGAATAGTCATTTTGTTCTCTATTCCATTCAGTTCTGCTCTAATTTTTTATAATGTACTTTCTTATGCTGACTTTGAGTTGCTTTTTTTCTTCTTTCTTTTGTTCTTTAAGATGTAATGTTAGTTTTTTTAATGTGGGGTTTCTCTTGTTTCTTGAGATAGGCCTGTAATGATATAGACTTCCCTCTTATTACAGCTTTTGCTGCATCCCAGAGGTTTTGATATGTTTTGTTATCATTCTCATTTGTCTCTATATATCTTTTGACCTCATCTTTTATTTCTTCTTTGACCAAGTCATTTTATAGTAGTATATGTTTTTTAATCTCCACCTATTTGTGGGTGTCTTTACTTTCTTTTTGCAGTTGATTTCTAATTTCAAGACATCGTGGTTAGAGAATATGCTTGGTATAATTTCAATTTTCTTGAATTTGTTGATGCTAGTTTTGTCACCCAACATATGGTCTATATTTGATAATATTCCATGTACACTGGAGAAGAATGTATAATCTGATATCTTGGGATAAAAGGTTCTGTAAATGTCAATTATGTCCATTTGATCTAGTGTTTCATTTGAGGCTGATATTTCTTGAATTTCTGTTTGTTTGATCTGTCTAGAGCTGTCAATGTAGTATCAAGGTCTCCAACTATGATTGTGTTTTTCTGTTTCTCCTTTTAGATCTGTGAGTAGTTGTTATACATACACTGAGTGCCCAGATTATTATGACCACCCCGTTAGTACTTTGTTGGGCCACCTTTTGCCTTCAATACTGTGACGATTCTTCTTGGCATTGACTCCACCAGATGTTGAAAGGTGATGCGAGGAATGTGACACCATGCCTGGTGAATAGCACTGTCAGTTCTGTGAGATTTGATGGTTGTGGAACCAGCTGCCTGATGGCTCTTTTAACTTCGTCCCACAAATGCTCAATTGGATTGAGATCTGGTGATTGTGGGGGCCACCTAAGCAAGGTAAAGTCTCCCTCATGTTCCTGAAACCACTCCTGCACAATACAAGCACCGTGGCATGGCGCATTGTCTTGTTGGAAGAAGCCATCTCCATTGGGATACGCCATCAACATGATAGGAT
>NW_005364953.1:847511-854045 GCF_000412655.1 Myotis brandtii | reverse complement strand
ATAATGGCCTGGCCCTCTAGCAACTTCAGCGTGAAATTATAGCTAATTTGCCTACAAACATCAGGTGGTCATAATAATCTGGCCACTCAGTCAATATATAAAGAAGTGTTATGTTTTTAATAAATGGTGCTGGGAAAACTGGAAAGTCACATGCAAATGAATAATACTGGATTACAGTTTGTCCTCATGTTCAAAAATTAATTCAAAATTGTACAAAGACCTAAATATAAGACCTGAAACAATAAGTTATGTAAAAGAATATATAGGCACCAAACTTGTAAACCTTGGTCATAGAGATCATTTTATATATGAACTTGACCCCAAAGGAAAGGGAAGTAAAGACAAAAATAAATGAATGGGACTATATCCATCTAAAAAGCTTCTGCACAGCAAAAGAAACTGACAACAAAACAAAAAGGCACCCAACCAGATGGGAAGATGATAGTTGCAATAGCTCTGACAAAGGTGTAATTTCCAAAATTATAAAGAATTCATAAATCTCAACATTAAACAAACAACCCCATCAAAAAGTGGGCAGAGGTCCTGAAAATGCACCTCTCCCAAGAAGACATGTGAACAGCCAATAGATATATGAAAATATATTTAACCTCACTGTCAATTAGGGAATGCAAATCAAAACTATAATGAGATATCACCTCATACCTGTTAGAGTGGCCATTATAAACAAGATAAGTCTAAAGAGTGTTGTAAAGGTTGTGGCAAAAGGAACCTTCACTCGTTGCTGGTGGGAATGCAGACTGGTACAACTACTATGGAAAGCAATCTGTCAATTCCCCCCAAAATTGACAATAGAACTACCATAAGACCTAGCAATCAGTCTGTGAGATATATACCTGAAAACCTTGAAATCACCTATTTGCAAAGATATATGCACCCCTTTGCTCATTGTAGGATTATTCATGGTGACCAAGACATGGAAACAACCAAAGTGTCTTTCAATAGAGGACTGGATAAAGAAGTACTACATAGACACAATGGAATACTACTCTGCCATAAGAAAGGATGAAATAGCACCATTTGCAACAACATGGATGGACCTTCAGAACATTATGCTAAGTGAAATTAGTCAGTTAGAAAACTCTAAGAACTACATATGTAGGATATAAAACTGAAACTCATGAATACATACAGCAGTGTGATGATTACCAGAGGGAAGGGGGTGGGGGTAGAATGAGTTCTAATATAGGGTGACAGGATTTGATTTGACTTTGGTGGTGGGCAAATGGTACAATATATAGATCTTGTAACATAGAAACCCACACTGAAACCTATATGTTCATGTTGACCAATGTCACACCAACAAATTTAATTTTAAAAACGTTATGTAATGTCTGGTGACTAAGATGTACAAAAAATATATATAAGAAAAAAAATATTTTTTTAAAAAAATAGACATTGTGAAAAGCAAGAAAGAAAATGAGGGAAAGAAAATAAAAAAGTAACATTGAGAATTATTGAAAATTAGTACAAGACTTATATACTCAGATATATTTATCAAAATGATACCAGCTGCAAGGATATATTAGTACATAGTACATAGTACATAGCTGCCACAACACTCTGTTAGTAACTACTGCCCTAGTATCTTACTTTTACAGTCATTACAACATTGTCAATTTGTGGCACACAATCATATTCAATACACATTGATTAAATTTATGAATAAATAGACACATTTAGATAAATAGTGACCCAAATCCAAATTTTAAAGAGTTTTATTATCTTTTCACAAATCCTATTTTCTGTATTTCCCCTGACTAATCAATTATAAATATTATTGTTCTTGTTAAAACAATGAGAATAAAGTATTAGCTATAAAAACTAGTAATATATTTTCAAAAATATGTTTTTATTGATTTTATGGGAGAAAGAGGGAGAGGGAGTGGAGAGGGAGAGGGAGAAAGATCAATGTGAGAGAAAAAGATTGATCAATTTCCTCTCATGCACACCTGGACCTGGGATTGACTCACAACCTGTGTATATGCCCTGACTAGGAATCTAACTAGCGACCTTTTGTTGAACAGGATAATGCTCAACCAACTAAGCCACACTGGCCAGGGCAGAAACTAATAATATTGAAACCGTTTATGATTCATTGTATTTATATCAAATTATGAGTTGTTATAATCATCATAAATAAAATAAGCTTAAGCTAATAAAAAAGAGACAGAGAGCAAGATGTTATCCAGCAGGACATCAGTGAGGGAGAGAGTGTGAGAGGATGAGAGTGTGAAAGGGGAGTGTGTGGACCTGTCTGGTGTGTGTGTGTGTGTGTGTGTGTGTGTGTGTGTGTGTGTATGAGTGAGGAACAGTTAGATCCTGCAGAATTTTCGGGGGCTGGCAGACCAGGCTCTCTTAGATGGGGAGTCCCCACTACCACTGTAAGCACTCCTGGGTGGCTGGGATTGCACAGAAACCACACTATCTTGAAGGGAAAAACTGCTGGGACAAGGAGCCCAGCCTCACCACCACCCAGACTGGCCTCAGATGCAAACTGGGACCCTAAAGCCACTCTGGACAAAGACGTACTACCACATATGCAGACCCATGGACAACAGGACTCCAGCCATCCCAGCTTCACACTCCTGTGAGAACCGGAGCATGTTCTCCACCCACCAACCAGCTGCAGCAGCACAGATCCCACGCATCCTGGGCTAGCCCATGACTCTCAGCAAACACAGGGCTCCTGCTGACCCACTGCGGCTGTGCCCCAGCTGAGCAGCTCACTCTTGACTCTCAGCGCATGCGGGATTCCTGGAACCATTGTGGCCATGCATCTTGATGTCCAAGCTCTCCTGTGACTCTCGGGGTGCATGATGCTCCTGCCAAGCCCACCATCATGGCTCAGGAACTACACAATGCAGTGACTTGATCCTTTACTGATAGCAAAAATGGGGAGACAAAGAAACAACCCCCAAAGGAAAGAAGAGGGGAAATCATGCCCAAAAAGAAACTAAATGAAACAGATGCCTGGAATATATCAGAAAAAGAATTAAGTGTGATGATCATACAGTTCATAAACCTGATGGACGAGAAAATCAACAACCTACATAAGAATCAAGAGGAAATCAAAAGTGATATAGCTACAAAAAAAAAAAAAACACTACAGGAGGTTTCAACAGTAGACTAGCAGAAAAGGAGCACTGAATTAGTGAGTTAGAAGATAGGGCAGAGAAACAAGCCCAATATGAACAGCAGTTGGAGAAAAAAAATTAGGAAGCAGGAGGAGAGCCTAAGGGAGCTTTGGGACAACATTAAATGAAGTAAAATACGTATAATAGGGGTACCAGAAGGATAAGAAAAGCAGCAAGGATTAGAAAACCTACTCAAAGAAATAATGTCAGAAAACTTCCCTGATATGGGGAAGAAATAAGACACTCAAGCACGGAAAGTCCCAAACAAGATGAACCCAAAATGACCCACACCAAGACACATAGTCATTACAAAGGTAAACGTTAATGACAAAGAGAGAATCTTAAAGGCTGCAAGGGAGAGACAGACAGTTACCTACAAAGGCCCGAAAAAAATGAAGGAAATTTATAAGGTGATGCAAAGCAAGGGACTGAATCCAAGAATACTCTATCCAGCAAGGCTATAATTCAAAATTTAAGGGGAATTCAGGAGCTACACAGAAAATAAAGGCTAAGGGAGTTTATCACTACCAAGCCAGAAAGCCAGAAATGCAAGAAATGATAAAGGTATTGTTTTAAAAAGAAAAATAGAAAGGGAGGAAGGAACACACACCTAAAGAATAAAAATGGCTATAAACAAGTACCTATCAATAATAACCTTATATGTAAATGGACTAAATGCTACAATAAAAAGATATAGAGTGGATAAATGGATAACAAAACATGACCCATATGAATGCTGTTTGTAAGAGACCCATCTCAGAAAAAGAGACTCACACAGACTGAAAGTGAAGGTATGGAAAAATATCTTTCAGGCAAATGAAAATGTGAAAAAAGCAGGGGTAGCAATACTTAGTATATCTGATGAAAGAGACCGCAAGTGAAGGTCATAATAAAAACTTCAAAACACTAAAGGGATCAATACAATGAGAGTATATAACTCTGGTAAACATATATGCACCCAATGTAGGAGCACCCAAATATATATATAAAAACAAAACTTCTGGAAGATATCAAGGGAGAGATTGAAAGCAATACAGTCATAGTAGGGGAGTTTAATACCCCTTTGACATCACTGGATAAATCCTCTAGACAAAAAAATCAGCCAAGAAACAGCAATCCTAAATGACTCGTTAGATCAGATGGACATAACTGACATTTGCAGAACATTCCACCCCAATGCTACAGAATACACATTTTTCTCAAGTGCACATGGGATATTTTCAAAGATAGACCACATATTGGGACACAAGAAAAGTCGCTCCAAATTCAAGAAGATTGAAATCATATCAAGTATCTTCTCAGATCATAATGGCATAATATTAGAAATAAACTAAAACAAAAACAATCCAAAAAATTCAAACACTTGGAGGCTAAATAGCATGTTATTAAATAATGATTGGGTTAGCAAAAAGATCAAAGGAGAAATAAAAAACATCCTGGAAACAAAAGACAATGAAAACACAACAATCCAAAACCTATTGGACACTGTGAAAGCAGTCCTGAGAGGGAAGTTCATAGCATTACAGGCCTACCTCAAAACAAACAAACAAACAAACAAACAAACAAAAAACAGATAATAAATGATCTAACTCTACAACTTAAAGAATTAGAAAGAGGGCAACAAGAAAAAAACAGAGTGAGCAGAAACATTGAAATAATAAAGATCAGAGTGGAAATAAATGACATAGAGACAAAAAAAAAAAAACACAAAAAAAAAACAATGCAAAAGATCAATGAAACCAAGATCTGGTTCTTTGAAAGGATAAACAAGATTGATGAAGCTCTAGCAAAGCTCACCAAAAAGTCAAGAGAGAGGACCCAAATAAACAAAATCAGAAATAAAAGAGTTTAAATAAAACCAGACCCCACAGAAATACAAAGAACCGTGAAAAATACTATGAACAACTCTATTCCAAAAAAACTGGTCAACCTAGAAGAAATGGACATATTCCTAGAAAAATACGACCTTCCAAAACTCAATTAGGAAGAATAAAAAAATCTGAATAGTCTTTTAACTATATAAGAAATTGAAGCCAAAATCAAAAAACTTACAGCAATCAAAGCCCTGGACCAGAGCACTTCATGGGGGAGTTTTACCAAATATTCAAAGAAGAATTAAAACCTATCCTCCTCAGACTATTCCAAAAAATTCAAGAGGAAGGAACACTTCAAAGCTCTTTCCATGAAGCCAGCATTACCCTAAAACCAAAACCAGATAAAGAATTGCAGGCCATTATCTCTGATGAACATAGATTCTAAAATCCTCAACAAAATTCTAGCAAATCGGATACAGTATTACATTAGAAAGATCATACAACATGACCAAGTGAGATTTATTCTGGGGATTCAAGGATGGTACAAGATCTGAAAATCAATAAACATTATACATCACATAAACAAATTAAGAGATAAAAATCACATAATCATATTCACCCAGATTTGGTTCTGACTGGTCAGTTTCTATGTCAGTCAGCATCTCTGGGCCTATCAACGGAGCATGATCAGAAAGGCGGGGCTGATCAGCAGCCCCGGTGGTATACTGGAGAGAAATGGAGGCCTGGCTGTTGGCAAGGCTGGGAGAAAAAGAGAGGCAAGTTCTGATCAACGGCTGCCACAGAGGCTACAGATCAGACCCTGCCTCTCTCTCTGCAGGCCTCTCTCTGGGCCTGATCCATAGCCCCCGTAGGCAGTCAGTGCTGGGTCGCCAGGCAACCCAGCACTGACTTCCAGTCTGGTCGAGCCTTCGGTAGTAACAGTCGTTAAGACCCTGGCTCTTTATTATATAGATGATGAACTCACAGAAAGAGAAACTAAAAAAACAAAACAAACAAACAAAACAAAACACCACAATTTACAATTGCACCAAAAAAATTAAGATACCTAGAGATAAATTTAACTAAGGATGTAAAAGACCTATACTCAGAAAACTACAGGACATTGAAAAAAGAGATAGAGGAAGACATAAACAAATGAAAGAATAGATCATGTTCATGGATTGGAAGACTCAACTTCAGTAAAATATCCATTCTACCCAAAGAAATCTATAGATTCAATGCAATTCCTGTTAAGATACCAACAGCATATTTCACAGATCTAAAACAAACTCTCCAAAAATTAATCTGGAATAAAAAGAGATCTGAAATAGCCATAGCAATCCTGAGAAAGAAGAACAATTTTAGAGGGATCACAATATCAGACATCAAGCTATATTACAATGCCACTATTCTCAAAACTGCCTTGTACTGGCATGATAACAGACATATAGACCAATGGAACAGAACAGAGAACCCAGAAATTCACCCAAGCCATTATGCTCAATTAATATTTGACAAAGGAGGCAAGAGCATATAATGGAGTCAAGACAGTCTCTTCAATAAAT
>NW_005364953.1:843915-844959 GCF_000412655.1 Myotis brandtii | reverse complement strand
CAAGGGAGTCATGGATACTTAATAGGGATAGCATACCCTATCTAACAAATGATGCTGGGAAAAGTAGATAACTATATGTCAAAGATTTAATTGGACACTATATTATACCACTCACAAAAATTAACACAAAGTGAATTAAAATGTAAATATAAGACTTAAAACCATAAAACACCTATAAGAAAAGATGGGGAAAGAGGTCCTTGACATTGGCCTTAGCAACAATTTTATAGACATGACACCAAAAGCACAAGGAAAAAAAACACACACACACACACAAAAAACAGCAAGTTGGATTATATCAAACTAAGAAATTTCTCCACTGCAAAGGAAATCATCAACAAAATAAAAAGGCAACCAAAAGAATGGAAGAAAATATTTGCAAACCATACATCTGATAAAAGGTTAATATCCAACATATATAAAGAACTCATACAACTCAACAACAAAAAGCAAATAATAATATAAAAAAAAATGGATAAAGGACAGGAAACCATAAAAATCCTAGAAGAATCCATAGGCAACAAAATAGCAGACATATGACATAGCAATATCTTTACCGATACAGATCCTAGGGCAATGGAAACTAAGGAGAAAATAAGTAAATGGGACTACATCAAAATAAAAACTTGTACACTGCAAAATAAATCATCAACAAAACAACAAGAAAGCCCACTGCATGGGAGAACATATTTACCAATGTTATATCCGATAAGGGCCTAATCTCTAAAATTTATAGGGAACTCATACATTTTAATAAAAAGAAGATAATCCAATAAAAATGGGGATAGGACTTAGACACCTTTCGAAAAGTGGACCTACAGAAGGCTAAGAGATATATGAAGATACTCAAAGTCACTAATCATCCAAGAAATGAAAATCTAAAC
The DNA here is from genome assembly GCF_000412655.1 of Myotis brandtii. Lineage (NCBI taxonomy): Eukaryota > Metazoa > Chordata > Mammalia > Chiroptera > Vespertilionidae > Myotis > Myotis brandtii. Next base: position 844,075 of record NW_005364953.1, on the reverse strand, counting down.
GACAATGTGATACCATCTCACACCTGTCACAATGGCTATCGTCAACAAAACGACAAGTGCTGGCAAGGATGTGGAGAAAAAAGAACCCTCATGCACTGCTGGTGGGAATGCAGACTGGTGCAGCCACTGTGGCAAACAGTATGGAGTTTCCTCAAAAAAT
>NW_005364953.1:839801-842439 GCF_000412655.1 Myotis brandtii | reverse complement strand
CAAGGGAGTCATGGATACTTAATAGGGATAGCATACCCTATCTAACAAATGATGCTGGGAAAAGTAGATAACTATATGTCAAAGATTTAATTGGACACTATATTATACCACTCACAAAAATTAACACAAAGTGAATTAAAATGTAAATATAAGACTTAAAACCATAAAACACCTATAAGAAAAGATGGGGAAAGAGGTCCTTGACATTGGCCTTAGCAACAATTTTATAGACATGACACCAAAAGCACAAGGAAAAAAAACACACACACACACACAAAAAACAGCAAGTTGGATTATATCAAACTAAGAAATTTCTCCACTGCAAAGGAAATCATCAACAAAATAAAAAGGCAACCAAAAGAATGGAAGAAAATATTTGCAAACCATACATCTGATAAAAGGTTAATATCCAACATATATAAAGAACTCATACAACTCAACAACAAAAAGCAAATAATTCAATATAAAAAAATGGGCTGAGGAACTGATTAGACAGTTTTCCAAAGAAGACATAAACGGCCAACAGGTACATAAAAAGATGCCCAACATCATGAATCATCAGGGAAATGCAAGTCAACACCACAATGAGATATTACCTCATACCTGTTTGAATGGCAATCTTATAAAAGAAAAGAAATAAAAGTATTGTGAGGATATAGGGAAATGAGAACCCTTTTGCACTATTGGTGGGGATGTAAATTGTTTTAGCAACTATGAAAACCAGTATGGAAACAGTTCCTTAAAAAATGCAAAATATAACTACCATATAATCTGGCAATCCCACTTCTGAAAATATACCCTAATAAAATGAAGACAGGATATAAAAAAGATATCTGTACCGCCCTGTTTATTATAGCATTATTCATGATAGTCAAGATATGAAAACAACCTAAGAGGCCATCAACAAATGAATAAATAAATAAAATGTGATATGTTTATATACGATGGAATATTCTTTAGCCATGAGAAAGAAGGAAATCCTGCCATTTGCAACAACGTGGATGACCCTTTAGGGCATTATGATAAGATAATTTGGAAAGAGAAAGACAAATCTTGTATACTATTGTTTCTACATGGAATATAAATTAACCAAACTCATAGAAATAAAAACTCATAGAATAAAATAGAAGTTACCAGAGGTTGTGGTTTGGAGAAATTGGAGAGATGTTTGTCAGAGTACAAACTTACAGTAAGAAAACGAATATGTTCTGTGGATCTAATAAACAGTATTCTTTAAATTTTCCAATTGCAGCTGACATTCAATATTATATTAGTTTCAGATGTACAGCATAGTTGTTAGACATTTAGATAACATACAAAGTGATTCCATAGCACTTTTTCGACAATTTATTTATTTTTATTTTTTAAAATTTTTATTAAGTTATTACTCAGACTGTCAAACCTCAGAGGGAAGACAGGGGAGGGGTGTAAGAGATCAACCAATGGCCTTATATGCATGCATATAAGCAAATCAATGGACACAGACTCTAGGGGTGTGAGGGTATGTGCTGGGGAGTGGGGGTGCCTGGGGGAAGTCAATGGGGGAAAAGGAGACATATATAATATTTTAAACAATAAAAATGAATAAAGGAGCAATGGGGCGATAAGGACACATATGTAATACCTTAATCAATAAAGAAAAAAAAGCTCAAGGATGTGTTCCAATAAAACTTTATATATAGACAATAAATAAATAATAAAAAATAAATACTACAGTTTTAAAAAATTCATTGAATTTATTGGGGTGACATTGCTTAATAACATTATATAGGTTTCAGTTGTACAAGTCTATAATACATCATCTGTATATTGTATTGTGTTCACCACCCTAAGTCAAGTCCCCTTCCATTACCATTTAAACCCCCTCTACTCTCTTCTACCTCCTTCCACTTCCCTTTCCCTCTGGGTAATCACCATACTGTTCAAAAAAATAACATCTGGATCCCACTAGCCATCCTGCCTGCAGACCTAGATGGCCATCTGGCCAACTGGGATGCCAGCAATAGCTGAGGCACTTGCAGATCCTATCAGCCGACTCTCCCATAAATCATGACTGCAGGCCCATGCACACCACCACAACTTTATACTTTTATAAAGTCTTAAAGACTCCAATAATTGTTGGAATTGATTTACATATTCAATAAAGTTGTAAGATATCAAATCAACATCCAGAACTCAGCTACATTTCTCTACACTAACAATGAAATATCTGAAAAATAAATAAGGAAAACAATCCAATTCACAATAGCAAAAAACCCCACAAAAATTTAGGAATAAGCTTTACCAAGGATGTGAAAGATCTCTACACTGAAAATTATACAACCATGAGGAAAGAAATTAAAGAAGCAGCAAACAAATGAAAAGCAAACATGTGGATCAAAAAATTAATATTATTTAAATGTCCACAATTACCCAAAGCCATCTATAGATTCAATTATAACTCTATAAAAATTCAAAGGCAATTTGTCACTGAAATAGAAAAATGAATATTAAAATTTGTATGGAACCACAAAAGACCTTGAATAGCCAAATTAATCCTGAGAAAGAACAAAGCTGGAGGCACCACACTTCCTTATATCAGACTACATTACAAAGTAATTAAAACAGCGTGGTGCTAGCATAACACAGGCACATTGAA
>NW_005364953.1:826713-837728 GCF_000412655.1 Myotis brandtii | reverse complement strand
GTCAAGGGCATGTACCTTGGTTGTGGGCACATCCCCAGTAGGGGGTGTGCAGGAGGCAGCTGATCGATGTTTCTCTCTCATCGATGTTTCTAACTCTCTATCCCTCTCCCTTCCTCTCTGTAAAAAATTAATAAAATATATTTTTAAAAAAATTGGCTCTCAAAAGAGATTTCAATCATTGTACTGTTGATATTTGGCTCTGTTGACTAATGAGTTTGCCGTCCACTGTTGTACGGCAATAGAAACTAAAGAGAAAATAAACAAATGGGACTACATCAAAATAAAAAGCTTTTGCACAGCAAAGAAAGCCATCAATAGAACAACAAGAAATCCCACTGCATGGGAGAACATATTTGCAAATGTTTTCACTGATAAGCGTTTAATTTCCAACATTTACAGGGAACTCATACAACTTAACAAAAGGAAGATAAACAACCCAATCAAAAAATGAGCAATAGACCTAAATACATATTTTCTAAAAGAAGACAGGAGAAAGGCCAAAAGACATATGAAAACACTAGAGGCCCAGTCTTTTACTTTTAAGGGCAGTTTATTATGATTACTATTATTATAATTATTTTGCTATTAGTGTGCAGATGATAATGAGGTCTTAGAGAATAACAGTAAAAGTAAATAAAAAGGGTTTCATATTGAATGAAGATATCTTGCAGATAATGGGAGGAAAATTGAAAGCTCACCATTGCTATTCATTAACTAGAGGCCCGGTGCACGAATTCGTGCACAGGTGGGGTTGCTCGGCCTGACTGGTGATCTAAGCCAATTGGGATTGGCGGGCTGGGGGGAGGACCACAGGAGGTTGGCTGTGGGACCGCACTGACCACCAGGGGGCATCTTCTGCATTGAGCATCTGCCCTCTGGTGGTCAGTGTGTGTCATAGTGACCAGTCATTCCCAGTCGTTCTGTTGTTAGGGTCAATTTGCATATTACTCTTTTATTATATAGGATAGAGGCCTGGTGCACGGGTGGGGGCCGGCTGGTTTGTCCTGAAGGGTGTCCCGGATCAGGGTGGGGGTCCCAATGGGGTGTCTGGCCAGCTTGGGTGAGGGGCTGAGGGCCATTTTCAGGCAGGCCACACCCCCTTCAGGATGGGGGTCCCCACTTGGGTGCCTGGCCAGTCTGGGTGAGGGGCTGATGGCTGTTTGCAGGCTGGTCAAGCCCCCCAGTGGGGACCCCTACCCCATGGGCGTGCGACCAGCCTGGGTTAGGTGCTTAGGGCAGTTTGCAGGCTGGTCACACCCCCTTCAGAGTGGGGGTCTCCACTGGGGTGCCTGGCCACAGCCCCTTCAGGGTGAGGGGGTCCTGCTGGAGTGCCTGGCCAGCCTGGTTGAGGGACTGATGGCCATTTTCAGGCTGGCCACTCTGGGGGCTGGAAGCAGGTATCTGGGATTTGTTTAACTTCTATAATTTAAACTTTGTAGCCTTAAGCGGAGCCCAGGTTGGGTTGCCCCTGGCAACCGAGGCTCCCAGCCCCTCCTTGAGCTGAGACCACGCCAGCTGGAAGCAGGTATCTGGGATTTATTTATCTTCTATAATTGAAACTTTGTAGCCTTGAGTGGAGCTCAGTGCCGGCCAGGGCAGGTGGGAAGCTTGGCTTCCTCCATTGCCGGGGGCAATGCAAGCCTCCTGCTCGCTCCAGTTTCGTGGATGCAGCCATCTTTGTGATGGACTGACGTAGTGAGGAGTGATGGTTAATTTGCATATTGATCTTTTATTAGATAGGATGTTCAAAGTCACTAATCATCCGAGAGATGCAAATCAAAACAACAATGCGGTACCATCTCACACCTGTCAGAATGGCTATCATCAACAAATCAACAAACGACGTGTGCTGGCAAGGATGTGGAGAAAAAGGAACACTCATGCACTGCTGGTGGGAATGCAGACTGGTGCAGCCACTGTGGAGAACAGTATGGAGTTTCCTCAAAAACTAAAAATGGAACTCCCTTTTTTGACAATTTATTTATTTTTAAAATCTTTATTGTTGAAAGTATTACATATGTTCCTTTTTTCCCCCCATTAACCCCATCTAGTCTACCCCCACGTTGACCCCAGGCCTTCAACACACCATTGTCTGTGTCCATGGGTTATGCATATACATGCATACAAGTTTTTTGGATGATCCCCCCCCACTCCTTCACCCCCCCACATCCACCTTCCCTTGGAGATTCAACAGTCTGTTCCATGTTTCTATGTGTCTGGATAAATTTTGTTCATCAGCTTATTTTGTCTTTTCTTAATTTTTAAATTTTATTTTTAATCTTTATTGTTGAAAGTACTGCATCAGCTTGTTTTGTTTTCTAGATTACACATATGAGTAAAATGTGATACTTCTCTTTCTCTGACTGACTTATTTTACTTAGCATAATACTCTCTAGGTCCCTCCATGAATGTGAGGAAATGAGATGGCTGTATTCTGGAGCAGAAAGTTATTCATATTTCTATGACAAGATAAATCAGACAAGTGACAGCTACCTCTGCATGCATCCACAAGGGTACAATGAAAGAAGCCCTACTATATTGAAAATTTGGGGTAAACTGATAGGAATTGAATAGTTTTAGGCCTGATTCCTCCAGATATCCCCTTCTAAATCCCCTAGGCTGGTAGATAAAATATAGAGCAGAGCTTCTAAAGCTTTAGTATGTGTCAGAATCACCTTGAATTTGGCTTGAGTGAGCTACAGGGACCTCTCAGCCCCAAAGAGATCATACTTTTAAACCTACTGTTAAAGTTAAGCACCAATTTTCGATTCAGGCTAGAAGAAAATACAATGTACCATTACAAAGTATCCTCCCAATCATTCAAAAATCCAAAAAGACTTCTACTTCCCAGCTCCCAAATAAACTTCTCAATGAATTCATCAAAACTTGGTTTGTATTAAGAGTTTTAAAACAATTTTCTCTCCACTTAGGGAGATTTCTGAATTCCTCTGTTCTGCTGACTAAATCCATTCCATTCTGTTGTTTAATTTTGCCTTTCTTTGCCAAGTCTGGACATACTTTGGACCATCCTACTATGCAGTTATAGTTAAATAATATCTGAGTTCTTTTCTACACCTGACATCATGTTTGTGTGATTATATCTCCATGGTTTTATTTTTTTAAAACCTGACAATCAACTAGTGTGTTATACTATAATTTAAATTCAGAAATCCTTCCAACTTGAATTTATAAAGATTTCTCTGAGCTCAGATAACATTATTTTGCCAGCATATTACCTCACTTCATTTTCTTAGTGCCTCACCTATCTGTCACAGTACTGAGACACAATATAGATATAAAATGTGCTATTTGTTATAAACAAATGAGTCATAAAATCTTCCATAGACTTACTATGCATATTATCTCTCATCATAATATTAGCGATTCCCTGAAAGAAATGACATAAAATCACAGATTGTTCCTCAAATAAAACTTATAAGTATTTTATAATAGTCTGTTCATATTACAGTTGAGGATATTGTGACCTAAGGAAGGAGCATGTCTTGCTAAAGGACTTGAAGCTAAACAGTGTAAATTCAGGACTGACACTCCCAAACCAGTGCTCTTTTCATTTTATCAACTCTCTCTTATGTATAAGAATGTTTTAAATATAGGAAACAATGTTTTAAATATAGAAAATAGGAGGTTGTATTTATTGTTTTATGCATTGGTATATGGTCTAATTGTTTTCATACAGATGGAAAATGAAAATTTTAATTAAGAAACATGTTAATGATAATATAGCAAAAGAATTTATGAAATCAAGTTGCCATTGAACTAGATCAATGTTTTTTATGTGTAGATAGCAACCCATTAGTAGGTTTTAAAATCAATTGTGTGGATCACAAGAAGATTTTTAATAGAATAGGAAAGAATAGAGAATATTAGAAAGCCTCACATTTAGTGTTTTTTGGGAAAATTTCAGTTACATATATGTTTATATATATATGTATGTACTGTTGTAATGTAAACTGCATTACTCACCATGCATCAGATAAAAACCACTGGACTACATGGCATCAAGGAGTCCCAGAGGTTTTCCAGTTCTATACAGCAAAAGAGGAGAAATTATTATGAAAGTCAAGAAAAAACTTTCAGGCTGCAGTTGTCACCATGGTGGACTTTTTTTTTTTAAACTAGCCTCTATTGAAGGATTCAGTTGGGTCTTTACCTGCACTTCTTCGGTACAGCTATAAGCTTTCAAATAATGCTCAGCCATCCTCCACTTCCCAAACCCAGACTAGGGGCTCTTGAAAGTATACAGAATGACACCATCACTGCTTTAATAAGCAGCTCAGCTCCACTTGACAAGTCTCAAGGAAAGAACTGACAATAGCAAGATGCCTTACCCAGCTGCTAGGAAGAAGCAGCACTCAAACAAGTGAGGCAAACATTGTAATGAGCAAGGCCTATCTGGCATAGCCTTCTGGTGATGGCAAAGAACATTAGAGGCGAGCCACTCAGAAAAGAACTGACATCCCATGGAGCACAAGAAAGCCCCAAGGGAACAAGGCAGAGTTGCCATCTACTTGTTTCAATCCTGCTACAGTGACTTATGGGGACATTTTCAGTTTTTCCCCACTGAATATATGAGTGATTTTCACTCTACCAACCCCTCCCCCACCATTTTAACTGCAAAATTTCTGCACAAGACTAGAGGTATGGAGAAAAAGAAAAGAAAGCAGACAGACTGCGCATACACATATGACTCAGTCACAGTTTTTAGCAGATGCAAATTTGATAGACTAACTTTGAGAAATTTTTTGCTATGAGTTGCTAAAAACTTTTATATCAATCATACAGAGATATTTTGTATGAGAGACTTTCAAGCAGTTGCATCTGACATCAGAAATTACTGAACTCAAATAGCCCACCTTTTTTGAAAATATGTGTTTTATTGATTTTAGAAAGAGAGGAAAGGAAAGGGAGAGAGAAACATTGATGTGAGAGAGAAACATTGATTGGCTACCTCCTACATGCCCCCTAGTGGGGATCAAGCCAGCAACCCTGGCATGTGCCTGGGAATCAAACGGTGACCTTTTGTTTTATCTGATGATGCTTGACTAACAGAGTCAAAACGAACATACAAATAAAACAGACAGTGGACATTCAAATGACCCGAATCAACTGTCACTGTTTGTCCCAATAGCAGCAATGCTTATGTGAGAATATAGTTTAACAAACATACAAAACAAGTCACATGATTAGAGAGGTCCGGCTTCTAAAGTAAATTGAATATTTTCTTTAAAAATTCTCATGTCCTCCCCTCTGACTATAATTCTTAATTTTCCAATCAGAAAATTACCCCAGGTGATCCAGTAACATGTAGAACTCCAGTAACCTAACTTATTTACATGTGTTCTTATTTCCTGCCTTTATAAAAACAAAGAAAGGACTTCCTGGAGTTGCTGCAGGAATTAAATGAGATAATGGGTGTAAAGGCATTTTGAACCCTGGCCGGTGTGGCTCTGTTGGTGTACCAGGAGGTTGCTGATTAAATTCCCATCAAGGTACATGTCTTGGCTCATCCCCAATAGGGGGCATGCAGGAGGCAGCCAGTGGATGTTGCACTCTCTCTCTCAAAATCAATAAACTATTTTAAAAACGCATTTTGAGAAAGTCAAAAGCATTTGTAAATTTTCACAATTCAATTAATTAATTTGAGAAAGGGTATCATGTACATAAATACCCAGTTCCTAGGGTTTGCTGGGTGGAGAAGTATGAAACTCTTATTAATAGTTTGTACAAACACAAGCTCTATTTTTATTCAGTAAGTTTGAAATGTATAGGATGGGATTGCAGGTGTGCGAAATTACCTGGAAGAAAAAATAACAAGAACTTACTTGCTAGGTTGGTGTGATTCTGGGTGAGCTTTTTACTTTTCAATTATTTAAAGCATTCTTATAACTTTGGTTTAAAATAGTTAAGAGAAAAGGGAAAGTATCCCCAGTCTTATTTCAATACTAATATTTAAAAAAGTATTTAAAAAAGATTTTCTATTTCCAAAGTGAGGGCTGAACTGTAATGGAGAAGATTAGCTCTCTGTTCCACATTAAGTTGTCTATAGACAATACTGTCCAAACAATTGAAAGATATAGTCAAGTATTGGAAATAAAATATAATTTAGAAAGATTACAATAGCCATGAGTTATGGGTTTTGTTACAATAATATTAGAATAACCTGTCATTGTTAGATTGTTCATCATTTACTTAATTATTTAGCTAACAAGAAAAGCAAAATTATACTTGTTTAACATTTAACCTACTTAGATAGTTGGGCAGGGGGATGAACATTTTAAGTGAGGCTGAATCAATTTCAGGTTTGGCAAAATACACAAGGACGGAAGTTTTCCACGAGAGGTTCAGAGCTTCAGTGTGCCCAAGAATAACCTAGAAAAGCAGGACTTGGATTTTGAATCCTATTTTCCAGTAGTGACCGCCTAGGAAGCTTCCAGATCAACTTGCCAGTCTGTGTCTTTGGTATATTACTGGTGAGGTTCTTTCCCATTAAAGCTGTGGTTCTTAACCTTCTGGCCCTTTAAATACAGTTCCTCATGTTGTGACCCAACCATAAAATTATTTTCGTTGCTACTTCATAACTGTAATGTTGCTACTGTTATGAATCATAATGTAAATATCTAATATGCAGGATGGTCTTAGGCAACCCCTGTGAAAGGGTCATTCGACCACCACAGGGGTCGCGACCCACAGGTTGAGAACCGCTGCATTAGAGCAAGGGTGGGGAATGTCTGGCCCTACCATGGCATTAAGGGTGAATTAATTTAAATGTTTGGCCAAATACAGCAGGCTAATTTTTAAGTTGATGACTTTGTATGGCCTGCAAATGATGTTATAAATACCCAAATGGCCCTGGACAGAAAAAAAGGCTCCCCACCCCTGCCCTAGAGCATCTCATCCTCACACCATAGGAGTTAGGGACTGTTACCAGGCCATTTACAGGTGAGGAGCTGGGACATGCAGGCCTTCGGAGAGAAGCAACCGGAGACATGGAGTAAGGCCAGATCAGGAAGGGCCCTGGGCCTAGCTGGTTTGGCTCAGTGGATAGAGCATCGGCCCATGGACTGAAGGATCGCAGGTTCCATTCCTAGTTAAGTGCACATACCTCCGTTGCAGGTTCTATCCCTGGCCCTAATCAGGGTATGTGCAGGAAGCAACCAATCAATGTGTCTCTCTCTCTCTGTCTCTCTCCTTCCCTCTCACTCTGTCTAAATATTAATGGAAAAATATCCTCAGGTGAGGATTAACAACAACAAAATAGTTGTCATCTCTCCCTCACTCTAGTCCCATTTCTCAAAGAGAGTACTAATACTACTTTTAACTACTTCTGTTTTTATATCTTTCAGTGCTTTTTTTAAAACTTAAATAAAATATTTATGAATCATCTATCTATATAATAAAAACCCAGTGGTCATAAAGACCAGTCACCAGAAGGCTGTGTGTGCGGCGAGGCGCCCGCAGGTGGGTGGGGCTGCATGCGCAGTGAGGTGTGTACGGGTGGGCGGGGACTTGACTCGGGGTCCCACAGCGTGCTGGGACTTGGGGGAGTCCCCCGGCACCTGTGGGACTTGGGGGTCCCAGGTCTCACGCAATTTACCGCGGGTCTGGGTCTCACGCGAGTTTGCGTGCTGGGTCACTAGTCTATATTATAAAAGGCCAGTGGCTGTAACGCTGTAACGCTGTAACAACCAAACGATCGGTCACCAGGAGGTGCATTGATGGGTCTCACAGCGTGGCAGGTCTCAGTCTCGCCGGCACGGTGGATCTAGGGCTGTGGTTCTCAACCTTCTGGCCCTTTAAATACAGTTCCTCATTTTGTGACCCAACCATAAAATTATTTTCGTTGCTACTTCATAACTGTAATGTTGCTACTGTTATGAATTGTAATGTAAATATCTGATATGCAGGATGGTCTTAGGCGACCCCTGTGAAAGGGTCGTTCGACCGCCAAAGGGGTTGCGACCCACAGGTTGAGAACCGCTGCTTTAAACAGTAAAAAAATACTATGCTGGATGAAAGAAGCTACAGCATTTTAAAAGAGCATATGCTAAAAAAAATTAAAATAACATAAAATAAGGTCCCTTTTGTTGTACGTTTTAGACTCTGAACTAAAACCAGCTTTAAAAATGGAGAGATTATTAGCTCACTGATTCAAGGAAGAATTGAGTAAGAAAGCTGTCGAAATGACAGGTGAACAACTTTGCCTCGGGAACAACTGGACCAGATATTCAAATGCTGTATCTCTGATCTATTTTTCTCTGAATATCTGTTTCATTATCTTTCACTACAAATCAGCTCTTGCCATGTGGTACTATTTGCAGCTGCCAACAGTTTCAAGGCTTTTAACTTACACTTTTAGCCATAAAAGAGACAATGTTCTCTTGGATAATAATTCAAAACCCCTAGAGAAGGAAATGATTAGGCAAGCTTGAAGTCAGGTGCTAATACCTTTGGTAATAAGGTGGCTGGAGAATGGGTAGGATTAGTTCCCAGAAGAAGGGGTGAGGGATATTGGACAGGACAATAAGAGCTGACTGTTAAAAGTGTAAGCATTGTAAATAACTCTGATGTCCCAAAATTCTTGTTTTGCTAAATAGAAAGGATACATATACTCAATGGAATCTAACACCATTAAAAGTAATGTTATGCTTATATGGACACAGAGTGGTGAAGGCCTTGGAAGGGCAGGTGCTGGGTGGAGGAGGTCAGTGGGAAAACAAACAAACAAATGAAGGAGACATCTGTAACACTTTCGACAATAAAGAAAATAAAAGTAATATATAAAAATAATTTTTAACAATGTGAATAAATTCCATTTTCATAACTTTAAAAAATCAAGTAATAGGACACAGAAAAGCATATAAAAGATTATCTTATTTATATAAAACAACTCATAGGAAAATTTGCAAGAATATGTAAAATACTAACAGATATTTATTTCTGGTGGGTTTTTTTTTGTGCCTTTCCACTTTTCTAAAACTTCCTAGAATTTAATATGTTTATAAAACAAATCCAAACCAAAATATGCTACTAAATAAACCCTCTTACACTTGACATTATCCATCTCCATAAGTTTCTTTTTAAGTAGTAAATCCTCACTTTGAGATTTAACTTCACACACAATTTGATAACAATTGTTACTCAAAATAACGGTCATTCGTTTTTAAAACTTGTCATGGAGCAATATGCATTTCTAGTTATCACAGCTGACAACTCAGCATGGAATGGATGACTTAAAACACTGCTGTTGTATGATGAAATCTGTCACAGTAAATACCTGAAATAAGTAAACACATTATTCCTTTCTTCACAAGTCCCAAATTAAATTTGATAACAGTGGGTTATTCATCTTTTGTGTCTTATCATTTATTTTTAAAATTTTCTGTAAATATTGGTGTTTTGATATATATATTTCTATGCTGCTTATATTGAACCTTAATAACAAACAGATTTACTTATAATAAAAACCATGGTCCTAAAATGAACAACAGCGGGACAATAAGGGTAAAGGAATAAGTAAATGAGACAGTGGCCTTCCAGTTTAAAAGGTGGTTCATTATAGCATTCCATTAAGTTATTATCTTCTCTAATACATTTAAATGATTTAATTTAGAAAAAATGCACATTTTATAAGCATATAAATTTTATAAAATGAGGTCCACCAATACAGTAAGAAAGATATCAAGAATTACAGTGTTATTGGCCTATAAATTAGAAGTTAAAATAGGCCTATTATGTTATTAGTTAGATCTCAACTATGTAAGCAAGAGGTTGAGAAAAGAGATAGATTTGAAACATGTTCAGGGCCAAAAAGGTACTATGACTGACTCTTAATTTAATTTTCACAGTAGTTCTATGAAATAAATACTACTGTACTGATTAAAAACAAAACTCAGAAAAGTTAAGTAATTTTCTTGACTTCAAGAAGCTAGAAAATGGCAGATCTGGGATTCAAGCTTATAAATCATTAATTCAATGGCCATAAGATTTCTATTATATCATCTTTTTAGATGCATAAACCAAAAATAAGATGTGGGCAACAATTCTTAGAAGTTAATAACAGTAGTAACACAATACTATATTCATAATTTTGATTTAGAGTTTTCCAGGGCTTATGAATCCATAATTTCACATGGCTTCCATTTGCCTAGGTATGGTGAACACAGAGTCCTCACCCCACCTTAAAAATAAGCAATCCAAAGGAGACTTCTATTTTCCTTCTATTAACCCTAACCCATGCAAAGCTGCTCCCTACTCAGTAATGGCACCACCCATATACCAAGGTGCCCAAGCCAAAATCATATGTGTAATCTTTGATTTTCAACAATTCCTTCACCCATATAAATTCCCAAAAACTTATGTCTCTTGAATCTGTCTTTTTAGTTCCATTTCCACTGACACAACATTAGTCAAAGGCACTAATAATCATTGCTCTCCAAGGCTATTATTTCACCAAGTTCCTTAGAGGTCTCCCACTTTCCCGTCTTACCTCCACCTCCAATCTATCCCTGACTCAGCATAGAGGATATTTTTTTTTAATATTAATGATTTTTATAAATTTATTTTGAGGAAAGTCTTGAAAAAATAAGAAATTTACAATCATCATAACTGTGGTGACATAGCAATACAAAATTGTTGATTCTTCCCATATCAATTATATTATAATGCAATCATAATAAAATTCTAACAATATTTTATTAGAAAGCTGCTAAGCTAATCTAAAATTTGTGTGAAATAAGACAAGTCTACAAGCACATAAGAACACTTATAAAAAGAATACCTACAAGAGGGCTGATATGTTTGCTCTGATATATGTTAAGAAATTATTACAAGCCAATGTAATAAAAATGCTATTTTAGTTGTTTTACAAACTGACAGAACAACAGAAAAGAGGTGGCATAATAAATCAGTGAGAAAAACACCAAATTACTTAGTATATGGCTTGGTAAATGTGGTTTACTCTATGGAGGACAAAGGTTGAACTCTACATCACAAGG
>NW_005364953.1:821810-826556 GCF_000412655.1 Myotis brandtii | reverse complement strand
GCCCCTCTCACAGTCCGGGAGCCCTCAGTGGATGTCCTACTGATGGCCACAGTCTGGCAGCAGAGGCTCAGAGCAGGCGTCCCGTGTGTGTGTGTGTGTGTGTGTGTGTGTGTGTGTGTGTGTGTGTGTATGTGTCCGCTGGGGGCCTGCCCCCAGCCGCATTGGAGGCTCAGAGCAGGCGCTGTGTGTGTATGTGTGTGTGTGTGTGTGTGAGTGTGTGTGTCTACTGGGGGCCTGCCACCAGCCACACCATGGAGGCTTGGACAGGCACCCCTCTGTGTTGGTCTCTCAGGCTCCTGGCCTACACTGCGTGTTTTTCTCTCCCTTGAGCTGTGGCCAGGGTGGAGTGCTGCCTGCAGGCTGCAATTTCCTGCTCATGGATCACCAGATCACTTCAGAGACCGGGGGCAGGCCCTGCTGGGTGCTGCCTGTGGGAAACTTTCCTGCTCTGGGATTGCCATGGCAATCCCAGGGGTAGGCCCACCTAGGGGCCGGCCGCCCTCCTCACTTGCCTGCTCTGTGATTGCCATGGTGATACCAGCAGCAGGCCCACCTGGGGGCCGGCCCCCTCCGCACTTGCCTGCTCTGTGATTGCCATGGCGATCCCAGCAGCAGGCCAACCTGGGGGCCCACCACCCTCTACTTGCCTGCTCTGGGATCGCCATGGTGATCCCAGGTGCAGGCCCACCTGGGGGCCACCTGTCTTCTGCACTTGCCTGCTCTGAGATCGCAATGGGTTCCCAGCTGGCAGAGGGGCTTAGGCGGCACATGGGGGTCCCGGCTGGGGTGGGGCTTAGGTGACAGGATTGCGCCGCCTAAGCCCGGCTGCCCAGCACCGCACCCGGCCCGGATGGCGTCTGGTGCTGGCCAGCCCTGCCTGCAGTATGCAAATTAGCCGCCATCTTGGATGGTGGTTAATTTGCATATGGTGCTGATTAGCCAATGGGAAGCGTAGCGAAGGTACGGTTAATTACCCTTTTTGTCTGAATGGATTAAATAACTACATGAGGAAAAGATACAACTATAAATCTAATAAGAAAAATTATTATAGGAGCATATCCCTGTGATATTGAAACTTTGAAAAAAAACTTCTTAAACAAGCATAAACAATAATGAGAGAATGAGGAAAGTGAGTACCCCTACCCCCCAAAAGGATTTCAGTTCAAAGAAAGAAAAATTAACAGGTAGGTGACAGACTAGAACAAAACATATGAAACATCTAAAACCCAAAAGGAATTTATATCTATAATATCCAAGGAATTCCCACAGAACACCATAGAAAATCCAATAAAAAATGGTCAAGATGTATGAATAGTTAATTTTTAGAATGAGAAAACAAATGGTTAATACATTAAGAAATCCTTAACCTTTTTAATAATCAGAGCAATGTATATTAACATACCTCCATTGTACCACTTTATATCCATCAGGATGACAAATTTAGAAAGTCAGATAATATTAAGAGCTGACAGGAATGTAGGAACTCTCATGTACTGCTATAGTCATCTACACCAATGAAGGCATTTTGTAGAGCAATCTGGAATTATTCAGTGACAATAGCTATGTGTATGTTCTATGGGCTAGAAATTCCAAAGAAACTCAAACAAAGGTCCATAGGGCAACATGTCCAGAGATTTCATCACATCACAGTGTTGTATGGAAATAACATCTTGGAAGAAACTTAAGTGTCCATCACCAGGGAAATGGCTATGCAGAATGTAACAGCAATACAATAAAATGCTATGCAGCAGTTAAAAGTATGGATTTATATATCAAAACACAATACTATTTTTATAAATTAAAGCAACACTATATAATTTTAAAAATACACACACACATCCAAATAATGATATAGAAGCATTTAGAATAGACTCCCCTTTTCCATGGGGGATATATTCCAAAACTGAATATATTCCCACTGAATGCTTGAAACTGTGGATAGTACTAAACCCTTTACATATATTATGTTTTTTCCTATATATACATATTTATGATAAAGTTTAATTTATAAGTTAGGCACAGTAAAAGATTATCAACTAGCCCTAGCCAGTTTGGCTCGGTGGATAGAGCATCAGCCTGCGGACTGAAGGGTCTCAGGTTAGATTCCAGTTAAGGCATATGCCTAGGTTGTGGGCTCGATCCCCAGTGGGGGGCGTGCAGGAGGCAGCCAATCAATGGTTCTCATCATTGATGCTTCTATCTCTCTCTCCCTCTTCCTTCCTCTCTGAAATCAATAAAAATATATTGAAAAGATTATCAACTAATAAAATAGAACAATTATAAAAATATACTGTAATAGATGTTATATGAATGTGATCTCTCTCTTTTCATGTCTTCCACCCATAAATTTAATTCCTTTTTCATCTTAATTAAACACCAAACACTGTGCCCATAATATTTGTGGTTTGAGGTTCAATAGCAAAACTAGCATAAATTTATTTTTTCTTCTTCACAATTTCATGGATGGAAGATTCATTCTTAATGTAGATCGTAGCAACATCAGCATAGGAGTTTTGTCTTTCCTTATTAAGTTAAGGACTTCCACCTTTTTACATAGAGGAAACACTTTAAGGCGTATCTTTGACATATCCAAATTGCCAGCATCATTACTGTTGTACTTTGGGAATATTATTAAGTTAAATAAGGGTTACTTGAACACAAGCATTGTGATAACATGATAGTTGATCTGATAACCAAGACAGCTACAAAGTTACTGCCTACAGCTTCAGTGTTGATTGAAACTATGTAAAGTTTCCCTTGCAGTAGTTAACACAGAGTATATGGCCTGCAATTCATTTATATTTCATCTCTAATTAGTAACTGGCAAGTAAAACAAATTAGGTGCTTGATAAACATGCTCAATTATATTATTGAAGCAGTTGTATTTATGCTCAAAATAAGGGGCAGTTTTATGAATGTATAATCAAGAATGTAAAATTGAAAAAACAACAGAATTAAGCAGTTAATTTGATGGTGGCAACAAATTCACTCATTGCAAAGCCCCCCCTCCACCTCCATGTGGTGCATGCACTGCCCTGATAATGTTGCTTTTGGCAAAGTATCACACAAAAATGAGCCTGGAGATATATCTTCTTTTGTTGTCATCCTTTATTACTCCTCTGAGGAATTAGTGGCTATAAAATAAAGATCTGTACCAGCACAGATAAAAGACTTCATTTTCTACCCCACCTGCTTAAAAATATATGAGAGAATATGTTTCTAAAACTTGTCATTTCCTTATAAATTGGCACACAGGTATAACATAGAACTTGTGGTCATTAGTAGACTCAAAAGCTTTTTCAGCCTTAATAGGCAATATGTTCATAGAAGATATGGCATTAGGCATAGCCCCCAAAATATTGTGGTTTAGACCCTGCAAAGCAATAGTATAAACAAGTCTGTGCTTGAAAAAATTAGTGAATCAGGTGTTGTTTGTCTTCATTGTCAATCCACAAACTTGAATTAAGCACTGGCTATTTGGCCAGTGCTGTTCTAGGAACTATGGATATAGTAGTGAATACAAGAGACAATTCTTAACTTCACATAAGCTTATATTCTAGTGAATTGCAATAGAAAATAAATAAAATTGGGAAAAAGAATGAGTATCAGAGGGGCAAATGAATTACAATTATTTTCTTTTTAAAAGCTAGCTCAGTATATATATAGTTATATATGTTATATATAGTTATATATATATAGTTTATTGATTTTGAGAGAGAGAGGAAGGGAGAGGCATAGGTAGAAACATCAATGTGCAAGAGAAACATGGATCGGTTGCCTCCTGTGTGCCCCCTACTGGGGCTTGAGCCAGGAACCCCTTGGTTCATGGGTCTTGGCTCAATCACTGAGAAACATTAGCTGGCTGTGATCTGTGATTTTAAATAAAGTGGCTGAGTAGGCTTCATGGGGAATGAGACTTTGGAAAAAAAAAGAAGAATACGAGGGGGCAAACAACATATATATTGGCAGGAAGAGCACACCAAGCAGAGGGAACAGAAAGTGAAAACTCTCTCAGATGGAGACATGTCCTATATGTTTGAAGAACCAAAAAGGGGTCAGTATTACTGGAGGCAAATGAATGATAGGGGAATAGTAGGAGATATGATTAGAGAATCAATGGGATCTTTATTTGGAGGTATGAGGCAGCCAGATAGGGTAGGATCTTATAAGGACAATTGAAAGGACTCTGGATTTTACTCTGAGTGACATAGAAAGTCATTGGAGGAACTGAGCACAAAAGTGACATGATTTAACTTATTTTTTAAAATGATCACTCTGACAGCTTGGGTGAGTAAATGCAAATAAAGACAGAAGAAGGGAGGTTTTTTGTAAAACAATGGTTAATCCAAATTAAGAATTGTGGTAACCTGAACCAGGGTGTCCTTAGTTACCATGTGGATCGAGGCAGGCAGAGGTGTATTGGGCTATAGTGGGGTGAGTGCTGGTATGTCAAGGGAGATTCTAATGGGGCTAGTGTGACCATGTGTCCTAGCTATCCAGGCATTCCCTTTTAAGATCTGTTCTAGGTGTAATTATAAAGTGCCCTATTTCCCTCTCAAAAGTGCCCTAGATTGGATGATAAATTATATAGTTATCCTAGTCAGAGCTGAAGAATGTGAAAATAAATTTTGCTGAATCCTAGGACTTGGCCTTAGATGTGTTTGCATGGTGAGCTGTGGAGGTGATCTATCTTATTTGCCCCAATGGCAAACATATATTACATGTAATAAGTTTTTGTTTTTCATC
>NW_005364953.1:815297-821637 GCF_000412655.1 Myotis brandtii | reverse complement strand
TATTCTAAATATTAAATATATATTATTAATTAATATAATCCTCATAACCACTTTATTTGGCAGGTATTATTATTACCCTATTTTATTAATGAGAGAACTGGATCACTAACTTACTTATTAAACTTGCCAAAGATCACACATACTGAAAATAGTGAAGCTAAGATTCAAACCCATCCTATCTATTAAAGAGGGAATATGCTAATTGACCCTCACATCGTTGCAAAGATGGCGTTTTCCACAGCCAATAAGAAGGGAATATGCTAATTGACTGCCACACCCTCAAAGATGGTGGTGCCCACAACCACCAGATGGCGGCACCCAGTTCCCTCAGCCCCGCTGGGGCGGCAGGTGTGCAGCAAGGCTGGGCCTACCCCCAGGCGGGCCTGGATGCTCCGTGTGCCTGCCTCCAGAGACCCCTAGTTCCCTCAGCCCCCCAGCTGCACAGGCATGGCCCGAGGCACCGGCAAGCCTCAGATGGTGGCTGCCTAGCTGCCCAGGGCCGCCCGAGGCTCAGGTAACCAGGGTCAGCTGAGGCTTGTGCTGCAGGCAGTGGCAGCAGCAGAGGTGTGATGGGCGTCACCTTCCCCTGAGCGCTGGGTCACCTCCCGCCCCTGAGGGCTCCTGGACTGTGAGAGAGGGCAGGCCAGGCTGAGGGACCCCCTTCCAATGCATGAATTTTCATGCACTTGGCCTCTAGTGTAGTTATAATACAGGCCCTATGTTCTTAACAGCTATTCTCTACTGGCTCTAAGAGGAAGCAACCACCCCATCCAGTGGTAACTAGTTTGGTGTGTATTCACCCCACTAACATGCCTTTCTCTATAATCACATAAGAAATCACATTTTTAACCTCTTTAAAAGATGCTGACATTTTAGTTGATTTGTTTAAAAAAGCAAACACCATTTTGTTGTATTTTTCTATCTGTTTTAATATTTTTTTTGTAATTTTCAGTATATAGGTCTTTCATGTCCTTTGTTAAGTTTATTCCTAGGTATTTTATTGTTTTGGTTATACTTGCAAAATAAATTGTTTTTCATTTGTTTTTCTAAAGTTTTGTTGTTAGTAACAGGAAGGCAATGGATTTTTGCACATTGATTTTGTATCCTGCAATTTGACTACACTAGTATTTGTTTCTAGTAGTTTTTGGTGGAGTCTTTAAGGTTTTCTATATACAGAATCATGTTGTCTGCAAAAAATGACAGTTTTACTTCTTCCTTTCCTATTTGGATGTCTTTTATTTCTTTCTCTTGCCTTATTGCTCTGGTTAGGACTTCAGCACTATGTTGAATAAGAGTGGTGAGAGTGGACATCCTTGTCTTGTTCCTGATCTACAGAAAAAAACTTTTAGTTTTTCACCATTGAGTATGATATTAGCTGAGGGCTTATCATATATGGCCTTTATTATGTTGAGGTACTTTCCTTCTATTTCTATTTTATTGAGTGTTTTCATCACAAATGGATGTTGTATCTTATCAAATGTTTTTTCTGCATCCATTGATAAGATCAAATGATTTTTATCTTTTCGTTAATGTGGTGTAATACCATATGTTGATTTGCATTTATTTTCATTGATTTGCATATGTTGAACCATCCTTCTGCTCCCAGAATGAATCCCACTTGATCGTGATGCATTATTTTTTGGATATACTGTTGTATTCCATTTGCTATTATTTTTTTTAGGACTTTTGAATCTGTATTCATCAGAGGTATTGGTTTGTAGTTTTCTTTATTGTGTGTTATCTTTGCCAGGTTTTGGTATCAGGGTTATATTGGCCTTATAAAATGTGTTAGGAAGTAATGCCTCTTCTTAAAGTTTGTGGAAGAGTTTGAGGATAGGTTTTAAATTGTCTTTGCTGTGTTCATGGATTAGAACAATCAACGTAGCTAAAATACCCAAAGCAATGTACAGATTTAATATAATCCCCCATTGAAATCCCAATTTAATTTTTTAAAGAAATAGAATGAGAAATCATCAGATTTTTATGAAACCACAAAAGACCCTGAATAGCCAAAATAACCCTGAGAAAAAAAGAACAAAGCTGGAGATATAATGCTATCTTACTTCAAATTATACTACAGAGTTATGATATTCAAAACATCATGGTATTGGCAAAGAAACAGACACACAGATCAATGGAAAATAATAGAGAGCCCAGCTCTAAAACCACATGTATATGAACAGATAATTTTTGACAAAGGAACCAGAAACACACAATGGAGTAAAGATAGTCTCTTCAATAAATGGTGCTGGGAAAACTGGAAAGTCACATGCAAACAAAACTGGATTATAGTTTGTCCCAATGTACAAAAATTAATTCAAAATGGATCAAAGACCTAAATATAAGACCTGAAACAATAAGTTATGTAGAAGAATATATAGGCACCAAATTTGTGGACCTTGGTCATAGAGAACATTTTATGAACTTGACCCAAAGGCAACGGAAGTATAGAAAAAAATAAATGAATGGAACTATATCAAACTAAAAAGCTTCTGCACAGCAAAAGAAACTGATAACAAAACAAAGAGGCAGCCAACCAGATGGGAGATGATATTTGCAAACAGTGGCTCTGAAAAAGGTTTAATTTCCAAAATATACAAAGAATTCGTAAAACTCAACACCAAATAAACAAACCAATCAAAAAGTGGGCAGAGAACCTGAAAATACACCTCTTCCAAGAAGACATATGAATAGCCAATAGATATATGAAAAGATGTTCAACCTCACTAGCAGTTAGAAAAATGCAAATCAAAGCTACAATGAAAAACACCTCACACCTGTTAGAGTGGCCATTATCAACAAGACAAGCAAAAACAAGTGTTGGAGAGGTTTTGGAAAAAGGGAACCTTCATTCACTGCTGGTGGGAATGTAGACAACCACTATGGAAAGCAGTCTGGTGATTCCTCAAAAACTTAAGAACAACACTACCATACAACACAGCAATCCCTCTTCTGAGCATATACCTTAAAACTCAAAATCATGTATTTGTAAAGATATATGCACCCCTATGTTCATTGCAGCATTATTCAAGACTTGGAAACAATCAGTTTCCTGCAACAGAGGACTGAATAAAGAATGAATAAAGAAGATGTGATACATATACAGAGTGGATGAAAGAACGGATGAAATAGCGTCATTTGCAACAACATGGAAGGACCTTGAAAACATTATGCTAAGTGAAATAAGTCAGTCAGAAAAAGCTAAGAACCATATGATTTCACTCATATGTGGGATATAAAACTGAAACTGGTGAGCATAAACAGCAGTGTGGTTGTTGCCAGAGGGAAGGGGTAACGGGGAAAGGGGTCCTAATATATGGTGACAGGAGAAGATTAGACTTTGGGTGGTGGATACACAGTGCAATATACATATTTTGTAACATAGAAACCCACACCTGAAATCTATATGATCATGTCGACCAATATAACCCCAATAAAATTAACTAGATTTTTTTTTAAAAAAAGCAAAAAACAAACAAACAAAAAAAGAAAAGCCATCCAGTGGTAACCATTCATACTCTCATGCTTTCCTCTGTAATATCACAAACATGCACTAAAAAATTAACTTTTAGGTTCTCTATTCTTTATATGTATAAGTAATCATTTTATATTAATTGTTCTTCAACATTTTTTCCACAGAATATATTATGGAGACCTTTCCAGGTCAATAGACATAGATATAAAGTTTTCTCTTTAAAACCTAGAATGACTACACCATAATTTAGTCATCTATCCTCTTACAAAAGGGAAATATTGATAGTTCATTTAATTAAAATGATGATGCAGTATGCATCTTACATACATTTTATTTATGAAGGACAGATTTCTAATAAAAATGTTTCTTTTAACATTAAGGTACAAAAATTACCTTACCAAAAGATTTTAAAAATCTACAACCAGAGCAACCTGCTTGATACTGCCTGTCTCCTGAGAACTTGTTAAAACTAGATGTTATCCTTTTTTTTTCTTTTTTGATTAAGGTATTACATATGTGTCCTTATCCCCTCATTGCCCCCAAACCCCACTCCTGATCATGCCCTCACCACCCTGGTGTCTCTGTCCATTGGTTATGCTTATATGCATGCATACAAGTCCTTTGGTTGATCTCTTCCCCTTACCCCCACCCTCCCCTATGTTCTCTCTGAGGTTTGACATCTGATTGTTTCATATCTCTGGATCTATTTTTGTTCATCAGTTTATGTTGTTCATTATAATCCACAGATGAGTGAGATCATGTGATATTTATCTTTCTCTGACTGACTTATTTCACTTAGCATAATGCTCTCCAGCTCCATCCATGTTGTTGCAAATGGTAGGAGTTCCCTCCTTTTTACAGCAGCATAGTATTCCATTGTGTAGATGTGCCAAAGTCTTTTAATCCACTCATCTGCTGATGGGCACTGAGGCTGTTTCCAAATCTTAGCTATGGTAAATTGTGCTGCTATGAACATAGGGGTGCATATGTCCATTCTGATTGGTGTTTCTACTTTCTTGAGATATATTCTTAAAAGTGGGAACACTGGGTCAAATGGCAGTACCATTTTTGTTTTTTTAAGGAAACTCCATACTGTTCTCCACAGTGGCTGCACTAGTCTGCATTTTCACCAGCAGTGCACGAGGTTTCTTTCTTTTTTCGAATCCTCGCCAGCACTTGTAATTTGTTGATTTGTTGATGACAGCCATTATGACAGGTGTGAGGTGGTACCTCATTATCATTTTAATTTGCATTTCTCAGATGATTAGTGACTTTGAGCATGTTTTCATGTTTCTTGGCCTTCCTAATGTCCTCTTTCAAAAAGCATCTATTTCGGTCCATTACCCATTTTTTGATTGGATTGTTTATATTCCTTTTGTTAAGTTGTATGAGTTCCCTGTAAATGTTGGAGATTAAACCCTTATCGGAGATAACATTGGCAAATATGTTCTCCCATGCAGTGGGCTTTCTTGTTGTTTTTGTTGATGGTTTCTTTTGCTGTGCAGAAGCTTTTTATTTTGATACGGTCCCATTTGTTTATTTTGTCTTTAGTTTCCATGGCCCTAGGAGCTGTATTAGGGAAGATATTGCTTCAAAATACATCTGAGATTTTGCTGCCTGTGGATTCCTCTAATATTTTTATGGCTTCATGTCTTATGTTTAAGTCCTTTATCCATTTTGAGTTTATTTTTGTGTATGGTGTAAGTTGGTGGTCTAGTTTCATTTTTTTTTGCATGTATCTGTCCAATTTTCCCAACAGCATTTATTGAAGTGACTGTCTTGACTCCATTGTATGCTCTTGCCTCCTTTGTCAAATATTAATTGAGCATAGCAGTTTGGGTCAATTTCTGGGTTCTCTATTCTATTCCATTGGTCTATATGTCTGTTCTTGTGCCAGTACCAGGCAGTTTGAGAACAGTGGCTTTGTAATACAGCTTGATATCTGGTACTGAGATCCCTCCTACTTTGTTCTTCTTACTATGGATTGCTGCAACGACCTGGGGTCTTTTTATTCCAGGTGAATTTTTGGAGAGTTTGTTCTAGGTCTGTGAAATATGCCGTTAGTATTTTAATAGGGAGTGCATTGAATCTATAGATTGCTTTGGGTAGTATGGACATTTTAATGATGTTGAGTCTACCAATCCATGAACACGGTATGTTCTTCCATCTGTTTATGTCTACCTGTGTCTCTTTTTTCAACGTCCTGTAGTTTTCCACGTACAGGTCTTTTACCTCCTTAGTTAAGTTTATTCCTAATTTTTTTGGTGCGATGGTAAATGGGATTTTTTTTAAATCTCTCTTTCTGTAAGTTCACTATTGGTGTATAAAAATGCCATAGATTTATTGGCATTAATTTTGTATCCTGCTACATTGCTGAATTCATTTATTAAGTCTAACAATTTTTTGATGGAGTCTTTAGGGTTCTCTATGTACAGTATTATGTCATCTGCAAATAAGGACAATTTTACTTCTTCTTTTTTCCAATTTGGATGCCATTTATTTCTTCTTCTTGTCTGATGTATGTGGCTAGCACTTCCAGTACTCTGTTGAACAGGATTGGTGACATTGAGAATCCCTGTCTTCTGTCTTGTTGTTGTTCTTAGGGGAAATGGTTTTTGTTTTTGCCCATTGAGTATGATGTTGGCTGTAGCTTTGTCATATAAGGCTTTTATTATGTTGAGGTATGATCCCTCGATTCCCACTTTACTGAGAGTTTTTATCAAGAAAGGGTGTTGGATTTTGTCAAATGCTTTTTCTGCATCAATTGATATGATTATGTGAATTTTGTCTCTCAGTTTGTTTATGTGATGTATCACATTTATTGATTTGCAGATATTGTACCATCCTTGCATCCCTAGAATAAAT
>NW_005364953.1:805786-815065 GCF_000412655.1 Myotis brandtii | reverse complement strand
AGTGTGCCTTCCTCTTGAATGTTTTGGAATAGTCTGAGAAGGATTGGTTTTAGTTCTTCTTTGAATGTTTGGTAAAACTCCCCTGTGAAGCCATCTGGTCCAGGGCTTTTGTATGCTGGAAGCTTTTGGATTACTGTTTCAATTTCATCAGTAGTTATCACCCTATTCAGGCTTTTTTATTCTTCCTGGTTGAATTTTGGAAGCTTGTATTTTTCTAGGAATGTGACCATTTCCTCAAGGTTGTCTAGTTTGTTGGAGTAGAGTTGTTCGTAGTATTTTTAACTGGCTCAGTAGGCCTGTGTGCTGGAAAGGCACAACTGCAGTGTCCAGAGGTCAGCAGCCGGAGAGGGAGATGTTCCAATTTTTGCTGCCTTGTGTCCTTGGTTGAAATTATGCATGCCCAGTGGGGGCTCACAGTGGCACCCAGGAGTCATCTGTCGGGGTGGTGGAGCTCAGTAGGCTTTCTCATTAGAAAGGTGTAACTGTTGTGTCCATAGGTTGGCACCTGTGGAGTGGGAACACTCAGTTTTTGCTGCCTGAGCCTTGTGCCCTGGTTGGATTTGGGCATGCCCAGCAGTGGCTCACAGAGGTACCTGGGAGCCTTTTGCCAGGGTAGCATACTCAAAGGGGCCCTCACGCTGAAGCTGCATGACCAAGGTGTCTGTGGGCAGGCAGCCAGGAGGGGGGGTAAGTCTGAATTTCCATTGCTGGAGCTGTGCACCCTTGTTTGGATATGAGTGCACCCAGCAAGGACTCACAGAGGCACCCAAGAGCTGCCTTTGGGGTGGTGGTCGCAGGAGGCCTGGTGCTGGAAAAGCACAACTGTTGTGTCTGGAGGTGCATTCAGAGGGTCCCTTGCATTGAAGCTGAATGACCAAGGTGTCTGTGGGCAGGCAGGCATTCAGGAGTGGGGGAAGTCTGAATTTCTATTACCAGGGTTGTGTGCCCATGTTTGATATGAGCACACCCAGTGGAGGCTCACAGAGGCACCCAAGAGCCGCCTTTGGGGTGGTGGGCTCAGGAGGCCTGTGCACTGGAAAAGCGTGACTGTGTCTGGAGGTCAGCAGCTGTTGAGTGGGAAGACTCAGTTTTTTGCTGCTCGAGCCTTGCATCCTTGGTTGGATTTGTGCGCACCCAGTGGCAGCTTGCAGTGGTACCCTGAGGCCATTTGTCAGCGTCGTGCACTCAGAGAGATCCTCACGGTGAAGCCGTGTGACCAAGGTGACTGTGGGCAGATAGCCTGGAATGGGGGAAGTCTGAATTTCTACTCTTGTGAACCTTGCACCCTTGGTTGGATTTCCACATGCCCAGTGGCGGCTCAGAGAGGCACCCATGTTCCGTTTGCCAGGGTGATGCACTCATGCACTCAGAGGGGCCCTGGTGCTGAAGCCACATGACCAAGGTGTCTGTGGGCAGGTATCTGGGAGAGGAGAATTCAGAATTTCTATTGTTGGGGCAGTGCTCCCTTGTTTGCATAAGAGCGTGCCCAGCGGGGGTTCAGAGATGCAGCCAAGAGCCTTCTTTGTGGCCTTGGGCTCAGGAGGCCTGTGTGCTGGAAAAACGTGACTGTGGTGTCCAGAGGTCGGCAGCTGTGGTGAGGGAAGACTCAGTTTTTGCTGCTGTGCCCTTGGTTTGATTCGTGTGCGCCCAGTGGTAGCTCACAGAGGTACCTGGGGCCGTTGGCCAGGGTGGCGCATTCATGTACTCAGAGGGGCCCTGGCACTGAAGCTGTGTGACCGAGGTGTCTGTGGGCAGGTATCCAGGAAGGGGGAATTCAGAATTTCTACTGCCAGGGCAGTGCGCCCTTGTTTGAATAAGAGGATGCCCAGTGGGAGCGTACAGCAGCACCCAAGAGTGGCCTGTGGAGTGGTGGGCTCAGGAGGCCTGCGCATCTGGAGGTTGGCAGCTGGGGAGGGGGAAGTCGCACTTACTGCTGCAGGAGCCATGCATCCTTAGAGGTGGAGGTCCTAGGGTCTGCAGGTGCAGCAGCAGGATTTTGGCTGGAGTGGCTGCAGGGTCACAGGCAGTGTCCAAGGCCTGTCTGGGTGGTGGTGCTGATGAGTTCTTAGAAGAGGCCGCTCTCCCCTTCAAGATGGTATGGGCTCTGTGCCCGAGTCCTGCAGCCAGGGGAGTGCCCGCAGCAGTGGTAGTCTCTCCCTGTCTAAGAGAGCCTGGTCTGCCATCCCCTGCTACTCCTGACAGATTTAACTGTCCCTCACTCACTCACACACATACCACACACATCCACACACTCTCTTTTCACCCCCTCACTCACTCACACCCTCTCCCTCACCTCCATCCTGCCAGCCGCCATCTTCTGGTCTGATATTATTCTTTTATAATAAATATTTTCCAATTTCAATGGTGAAAGTCATACTGTAACATTTAATTTAAAATTATCTGAAGTTCAGGTGTTTGTGGACTGACTATAATGTCTAATACTTATTTTCTGGTTGATTGGCATATCACATTTGCATATGCCAGTTTGTAAATCTTGAATTCACATACTGTTACTCATTTGTCAATTATCCTATAGAATAAAGAGGTAATATGCAAATTGACCATCACACCCTCACACAAGGTGGCCGCCCCCATGTGGTCACAAGATTGCTGCCACAAGATGGCCAGCAGAGTAGGGCAGTTGTGGGTGATCAGGCCAGCAGGGGAGGGCAGTTAGTGGCAACCAGGCTGGCAGGGGAGGGCAGTGGGAGCAATCGGGCCAGGCTTAATTTAAAGCCATTGATGCTAGGTCTTTTTCAATTCAAGGAACTATTTAGTTTTTTATTATTAAAAACTAGAGGCCCGGTGCATGAAATTCATGCACTGGGGGGGGGGTGTCCCTCAGCTCATTCTGCACCCTCTCCAATTTGGGACCCCTTGGGTGATGTCCGACTGCCGGTTTAGGCCTAAACCGGCAGTCGGACATCACCCAAGGGGTCCCAAATTGGAGAGGGTGCAGAATGAGCTGAGGGACACCCCCCCCCCAGTGCATGAATTTCATGCACCGGGCCTCTAGTTTTTAATAATAAAAAACTAAATAGTTCCTTGAATTGAAAAAGACCTAGCATCAATGGCTTTAAATTAAGCCTAAACTGGCAGTCGGACATCCCCCAAGGGGTCCCAGATTGGAGAGGGTGCAGGCTGGGCTGAGGGCCACCTCCCAGTGCATGAATTTCATGCACCAGGCCTCTAGTTAGTAGATAAGCGGGAAGAGGGTTTATGTAGGAGAAAGAGAAACTATGTATAAGGCTATACCTGTAATCCAGGAGAAAAGTGTTTGGACAAAGAAAGTGGGGATGAAGGAAAGGTAACATAAAAAAAGAGTGATCCAGGAGACAGAACGTATAAGTTATTGAGGAACTGTTGGTCTTGTTATAGAGTATACCATGGAAAATTATGGCAACCCAAATGAAAGAATTTTAACTGGCCCAAGAGCTTTGACTGGGCTGTCTCCATAACTTATAAGACATTGTATGCCACTGTTGTATTTAGGTGGTAAACATCTCTTTGTTTCCTTTCAGTAGGAAAAATTAAGAGGTAAACAACTAAATTTCAATATAATGACAATATTGTTAAATATTATATTGTTAAAAATGATAAAAAGGTACAATTCAAAAGAATTAAAATGATTATTCTATATAAGTGTGATTTTCTTTTAAATAGCACTTAAATTGTGGCTGAGGAAGACACAAGAATCCTTAGAACTGTAAATACAATTAATGAAAAAAACTCCACATATATCTAATGCAAGCTGATGCCTAAAATTCAGTCCAGTGTATGACATGCTCTCAATGAATTCTCATACTTACAAATGTAATACAGTTTGCTTTATCATTTTTTCAGTCATGTGTGTATCATTTTTAAAACCCTGATTTTTCTATGAAAAGTAGCTTGATTAATATAAAATGCTAAAATTGCATGAGCCTCTGCACTGAGCAGAAAACTTCTGGTTTGGGCATTTCTCAGAGATGTCTAAGCTGACCATGCTCATAGCAGGTAAATTACCAGAGGGAGAAACAAGTGTTAGCTCAAAGGAAGACCCTGTTGTGTGATTTTTTTAACTTATTTTTGAATTCACATCTAGTAAAATTTACTTTTTTGATGTACAGTTCTGCAAGTTTGACATTTACATAGAGTCATGTAAACATACCCATGATCAGGATTCAAGACAGGACCTTATCCCAAAGTACTCCTTTGTGCAACACTTATGTAGTAAAAACTTACCCTTACCCTAAATCTTAGCAATAATCTTCATCCCTATAGTTTTGTCTTTCCCAGAATGACATGGAAATGGAATCATACAATATTTAGTGCATATTTAACAAACTGCCAATATGTCCTCCAGACTGGCTGTGCTACCATTTTGTATTCCTACCAGCAATATAGGAGATTTCCAGTAGCATTGAGTCCTTGCCAACACTTACAATATCAGTTTTGTTTGTTTATTTTTAATAGTTTCACATCTAAGATATAAGATGTCATATCTTTTTTGATAATATGTGTTATCAGACTAGAACCATGCTCTTAAATGTATGATATGACCCTGAACACTAAAAGCCAATATAAAACTTTGCTCCAAAAAATCCCTTTCAAGATAAAACATATGGGAAAATGTCATAACAAGTAGTTGGAAATGGTAGGATCAATGTAGATCAAGTGCAGTCATTTGATTAACCATTCCCTCAGTCTACTATCCATTAAATCATGAGTAATTTAACATTATCTGCTGTAATTATTAGTATTTATATTTCTAGTACTTCTCCCAAGAACATCATTCAAAGAATACAAAAAATAAAAGTTTTAAATATTTTAGGAATAAAGAAGCAGAATTATAATTATTTGCACAAGAAATGATTATTCAAAAAATTCAATAAATTCAAAGGTAAATATATTAGAGAAAACAAGTGTTCTATGTAGCAAGCTGTTTGGAAAAATAATTTAAAAGTTATTAGCTTGCCTATATTCTGACAGTAACAAAATGGAAAATATTGTGGAACAAAATGATAACCTACAATAATATAAAAAAGCTAATAAAATAAACAACAACAAAAAAACCACAAACCATGTAGCCTCTAAATAGAAATGCTAAAACTATATTTTGGAAATTATATAATCTTAGGAAAATGAAAGGCAATATTTATCCTTGGATGTAAGCACTCAAGTAGTAAATTTCATATCCATATATTTGTCTATTAAAATCTCTATGGAATATAACTTGAAATTTAACAAAATGGATCTAAACTTGATACTCTTTTGTATTATACTAGAGGCCCAGTGCATGAAATTCATGCATTCTGGGGGGTCCCTCAGCCCAGCCTGCCTGTGCCCTCTCACAGTTTGGGAGCCTGCTTAGGGAGTGGGACTAAGATGGCAGTTGGACATCCTTAGCACTGCTGTGGAGGCAGGAGAGGCTCCTGCCACCACCGCTGTGCTCAATAGTGGTGAGACCAGCTTCTGGCTGAGCAATGCTACCTTGTGGGAGTGCATTGACCACCAGGGGGCAGCTCCTGCATTGAGCGTCTGCCCCCGATGGTCAGTGTGCATCATAGCAAGCAGTCATTCTGCCATCTGGCCAAAACCAGCTCTCTGATATCCCCCGAGGGGTCCCGGATTGCAAGAGGGTGCAGGCCAGGCCGAGGGACCCCACCAGTGCACGATCAGGGCCAGGGAGTGATGTGGGAGGTTGGCCAGCTGGATTAGGACTGTGGAAGGCTCCAGGGCATGTCCAGCCATTCTTGCTTAGTCCCAGTTGGCTGGACCGCAGCAGCAAGCTAAGCTACCAGTAGGAGTGTCTGCTCCCTGGTGGTCAGTGCACGTCATAGTGACTGGTCGACCGGTTGACTGTGTGTCTCCTGGTGGTCATTGCACGTCATAGCAAGCAGTTGAGTAGCCTTAGCATGTCATTAGCACATTATACTTTGATTGGCTGAATGGCCGACCAGACGACTGGACACTTAGCATATTAGGCTTCTATTATATAGGATTATAGGCCTGTTGCACGAAGAGATTCGTGTAATAGGCCTTCCTTTCCCCTGGCTGCTGGCACCAATTTGCCTCCAGAACCCGGGGCCCAGGCCTTAGCTCTGGCCGAGTTCTGGCCAGAGCTGGCCCCGGAAACATCAGGCTTTGCTGCTCCGCCGGCCCCGGAAACGTCAGGCCTCGCTGCTCCGCCAGCCCCGGGCCATCAGGCTTCGCTCCACTGCTTGGAGCCTATGTATGCAAATTAACCGCCATCTTTGTTGGCGGTTAATTTGCATATTGCGCTGATTAGCCAATGGGAAGCATAGCGAAGGTATGGTCAATTACTATGTTTGTCTATTATTAGATAGGACTAGAGGCCTAGTGCATGAATATTGTGCACTCGGGAGGGAGGCGGGTCCCTCAGCCCTACAGGGAGCGGGCCTAAGCCATAGTCTGGCCTGCTTCTGCAGGAGGTGATGAGGCGGGCCAATCAGGGGACAGCGCTGACGAACAGTCGGTCCTGCCCCCCATCGCCCTGCCAGTGGCCTCCCTCTGTGGGAGGTGACCGGGCGGGCCAATCAGGTGATGGCAAGCTGCCAACCAAGCCCCAAATCACCCCACTGCCATCACTGGTGGCCTCCCTCTGCAGGAGGCAACCCCAGTGGGCCAATCTGGGGATGGTGAGTAGCTGGCTGCACCCCAAATTGCCCCATTGCCATCACTGGTGGCCTCCCTGGTGGGCTGATCTGCCAACAATGCTGGCCAGTCCGCTGCAAATTGCCCCACCACTGCTGCCACCAGTGTCCTCCCTCTGCAGGAGGCAACTGGGCAGGCCGATCAGGGGATGGTGCCAGCTGGCCAGCAAGTGGCCAGCCCCACCCCCTCAATTGCTCCTCCGGCACTGCTGGTCACCACTGCTCCCACATTTCTGTCCCCTCCCTCTGCCCACTGGCATGCGCCTTGGCTAGCCTGGCACTGGCTGCTTGCTAGTCCCACCCCCCTGCTGACCAGTTATTCTGCCGTTCAGTCGATTTGCACATTACACTTTTATTATATAGGACTAGAGGCCCAGTGCATAATCGGGCCGGGTTGGCCAGGGGGAGGGGCTGCAGGCAGTTGGCTAGCCAGCCCCACCTCCAATCGGGGTGGGGGGGCCGATCTGGGGCAGGACTGGCCAGGGAGAGGGACTGCAGGTGGTTGGC
Organism: Myotis brandtii; assembly: GCF_000412655.1. Taxonomy (NCBI): domain Eukaryota; kingdom Metazoa; phylum Chordata; class Mammalia; order Chiroptera; family Vespertilionidae; genus Myotis; species Myotis brandtii. The sequence continues at coordinate 807,902 of NW_005364953.1, read as the reverse complement.
TGGCTGGCCCCACAACCTGGTTGAACACCTGGTTGAACTCCTGGTTGAACTCCTGGTCAAACTCCCAGTCAAGGGGACAATTTGCATATTAGCCTTTTATTACATAAGATAATTTATAGTATCTACTAGGAAAATACTCCTTTTTATTGCTGTACTTGAAAGAATATACCTATCTATTCTTTTTAAAAAGAAAAGACAACTGATAAGGAAAGTAGAAAATGATCTGTCCTGCCAGATATCAAAATTTATTACCATGTGGTTTTATTTAAAAAAATGATATAGTGTTGAGAACAGACAAATCACTAGAACAGAATAAAGTCTTTAAATAAACCTAAGGATATATGGTACTTTATACATGCTAAATTTGGCATTTCAAATCAACAAAGAAAATATTTAAGAAATGGTATTAAGGGGGAGAAAGCAGTCATCTAGTAACAAACAAAAACAAAAACAAAAAAATGCTTCTATTATAACAGTTAAAACAACCTATAAGTGGTTTGAAGTTTTAAATATAAGACAAATCATAAGAGCATTAGTCAAATTTTAGGTTACCATTTTTATAGATTTGATTTCAGAGACTCAATTCTGAATATGAAAGATATTAAAATCAAAAATTAAATGGTAATAATTTTAAAATTAGACAATAGAAATGTTAAAATAGGTAGGAAAATAACAACAATGAAATAATATACACACACCCATATACACAAAATACAACTAACAAGTTAGAAAAACTTGCAATGTATATGTCACATAACAAGACCTGATCATCAAGACAAATATAAACATCATTATTTTAGCAAACATGGCAATTTTTAAAACAAACACAAATGGTGAATAAAAATATTAAGCATATTAAAAAGTATGTGACATCAGTTTACAGAGATCAGCTAAGTGCCTATCATTCTTTTGTTGAGGATACTTTTTATTTAAATAAATGTTTTTATGGAGAGTCTAAAAACTGTATGAGAAACCAAAGACTCAGAGTTCAGACTAGAAATCTCCAATGTGTCTTAGAGTCATGGTACTTTTATTCCAAGCACAAGTGGCATTTTATTTGTAAATAAAATACTGCATCCTACATAATTTCTTAGTGCTTAAGAAGAAACTTGGGGTCAATTAACAAAAACAAAATACATGTCATGGTCCTTAACATTTTCATCCATGTCATTTCTTTCCTTAATTATTTTTCAGGAAAAGGTGAAGCAGGCCATACAGCCGAAAGTGTACTGATAGGTATTTTAGCATCCCAGGATAGTAAAAGAAGTAACTGCTTTTTCTTAAGAAGAAAATTTTAAATGTATATTGTCCTTGCTTAGATAAAATTAAAGGAACAGATTCAGTATGTGCCATTTTCTGGTACTACTCTGGACTTAAGTCAAATTAAACAGTAGTAAGCTAACAAGTAACAGGGTAGGTGTTTTAAAATTATTTTCCATGTGAAATAACAATGGGGGTTATAAGTGCCAAAGATAAAAATTGACTCAGACAGTACTGGCTGTTCATTTTTAATAATTAACCAATGGGAACCATTATAATCAGTGTACTGGAATTAGAAAGGTATCTCTCATCAATGGGTTCAAGGTTAAAAGAGAAACTAAATTATATGTAAAGAACTGACCCCTCTTTGCCTTTCCAGCCTGATCTTCCAGCAACCCTGCTATGAACCCTATTCCAGCATTTCTTGAACAGACCCACTTTCAAACTTCTATAATCTTTGCACATGCTGTTTTCTACACCTGAAGATCTTTGCCTGAGGTCTCACCCTGCCTGCTCAACCTAACACACTTTTCCTCATTCTTTTATCCAAAGTTAAAATCTAAAAAAAACAACAAAAAACAACAACAATAAAATAAAAAAGTATGTGACATCAGTCATAATTAAAACTAAAACCACTTATGATTATCAGAATGACAGGGATTTAAAAGAATTACAAAACTCTAGGTAGGGATAAGTGAATAAAAAGGAGACTCACTTACTTTTGGCAAATTTAAAAATTTGTATCCCTTTTGACCAATCAATTTTATATAGGGCTTTAATATACAGACTTAAATAAATAATAGGGTTTTAATAATATTAATTAAATAACAGGGTTTTAATAATAATTAAATCCCTA
>NW_005364953.1:804453-805712 GCF_000412655.1 Myotis brandtii | reverse complement strand
GGCTTTAATAAATAATAAAATTTATTTTAATAAAATATATTTTACTCATAGAGCATAAAAATAATGGTCAGAATAATACCTGGAATATTAGTCTGTCTTTACCTAAGGAACATTATCTTGACCATTATTTTCTTTTTTTTTTTTTTTGTAGAATACAGGGTACATTATGATTACTGTACATAATAAAGTTGGGTCAAAGTCATTGAGCCACTTTCATATGATATGTGCATTTCTGAAATTAGTGACAAGTAATACGAAATTAAAATGTACTGGATCAAGGCTCTTTCTTGAAAAATCCTGCCTCTCTTGATTTCTTAGAAGAAATTCTGCTTTCGTACCCAAATAAAAAAAGTGGAATTTACAATGGGAAAAAAAAAAAACCTAAGGAGATGGACATTGTAATTAAATATCACCATAGTCTCACAAGCTCTGATTTGGAGAAAGTATAAATAAACAACCAGATTCAGAATAAATGTCTCCCCGCCTCATTTCTGGAAGAACAATCTATTCAAACCTGAAGAGATTATTCTAGTTAAGTGTTGAGAATAAAGATTAGGTGAAAGCATTTGGCTATTCCCTGCATTTTGTGATCTAAAATCCTCATTGCATTCTAGCTAAAAAAATTCTCTGTCCACAGAGTTAGCCTCATCTAATCACCCATCGATTTTTTAAGCTCTCAAAATTAAAATAAAATTTCTACATGGCCTGGAAGATTCCCAGTAATATAGTTTATCTCCTTAAGATAAATTCTCATAACTAAATACTGATTTAAATGGAACATTAGACCATCCATGTGGCTTAGTGTTGGAGCCTCTACCTCTGAACCAGGAGGTCACAGTTAGATTCCAGGTCAGGGTGCCTACGTTGGGGCTCAGTCCTCAGTGGGGGGCATTTGGGGGGTAGCTGATCGATGATTCTTTCTCACCATTGATGTTTCTATCCCTCTCTCCCTCTCCCTTCTTCTCTGAAATCAACAAAAATATATTTTTTAAAGAGCAAAGGGGACATTAATTTTTGAACTATACTTATAAAGAAAGCAACATTGTCAAGTGTTTAGGGTAATAAAACATTTTAACTATATAGGAATAAAAAAGTCAGGCTGTCCTCAAACTTTTCTATTATAACACTTAATTTCACAATAAAATGAAGGAATACCAATAAAGCTGTAATTGAAAATTTTTATAATGCCCAAATTGTATACCTAATTTAATCATTTTCATGTGCAGTGACAAACCAAATATAATCTTAGATATCAAGAT
>NW_005364953.1:802419-803682 GCF_000412655.1 Myotis brandtii | reverse complement strand
TAATATGCAAACTGACCCTAACAGCAGAAAGACTGGGAATGACTGGTCACTATGACACACACTGACCACCAGGGAGCAGACGCTCAATGCAGGAGCTGCCCTCTGGTGGTCAGTGCGCTCTCACATGGGGAGCTCTGCTCAGCCACAAGGACAGGCTGATGGCTGACAGTACAGCGGTGGTGGTGGGAGCCTCTCCTGCCTCCTCAGCAGCGCTAAGGATGTCCGACTGCAGTTTAGGCCTGTTCCCCACTGGCAAGTGGACATCCCCCAAGGGCTCCTGGGCTGCCAGGGGGATGTCTGATTGCCAGCTTAGGCCCAATCTCCCGGGGAGCTGGCCTAAACCAGCAGGTGGTCATCCCCTGAGGGGTCCCAGACTGCGAGAGGGCACAGGCCAGGCTGAGGGACCCCCCCTGAGTGCACAAATTTTTGTGCACTGGGCCTCTAGTTGGTTAATAAAATTCTATAGGCTTCAGGTGTACAATTTTATAATACATCATCTGCATATTGTATTGTGTGTTTACCACACCAAGTCAAGTCTCCTTCTATCACAATATATTTCCCCTTTACTGTCTTATACCTTCCCCACTCCCCTTTTCATCTGATAATGACAATATATTTTTAGGTGTCTATTAGTTTTTATTTTGCTTTTTGCTTAATCTCTTCAACTTTTTCACTCAGCCCCCTAATGACCCTTCTCTCTGACATCTGTTAGTCTGTTCTATGAGTCTGTTTTTGTTTGTCAGTTTATTTTGTTCTTTAGATTCCACATATAAGTTAAATCATATGGTAATTTTTTTCTCTGACTGTCTAATTTCACTTAGCATAATACTCTCCAGGTACATCCATGCTGTCCCAAAAGATAATATTTCATTCTTTTTTTTTCAGAGAAGTAGTATTCCATTGTGTAAAAGTACCACTGCTTTTTTATCCACTCATCTACTGATGGGAACTTGGGCTGCTTCCAAATCTTGGCTACTGTAAATAATGCTGTAATGAATATAGCAATGCATAAATTCTTTCGAATTAGTGTTTTGGGTTTCTTCGGATATGTTCCCAGAAGTGGAACTTCTAGGTCATAAAGCAGTTCTATTTTTAATTTTTCTAGGAAACTCTATACTGTTTTCCATAGTGACTGAACCTACTTCATTCCCACCAACAGTTCAACAGGTTATGAGTGAAAGTAGTTTTTAGAAAAAAGTAATAAATCAATTTGTTATTCATATATCTCTCAAAGTTCAGAGGGTTCAATTAACCATTTATGTA
>NW_005364953.1:796511-802262 GCF_000412655.1 Myotis brandtii | reverse complement strand
ATAAATTAATTAAATTATATTTAACACATTAAGAATCTTATGTTTTATCAATATAAAGCTAGTTATTTGTCCCATTTAATGCCTTGTGTCTTGAATTTTACTTTATTTGGTATTTTGCAGCCCCGGATTTTCTTTTGTTTACATTTACTTTGCATATTTTATCTTTTTAAAAAGTTTCCTTTCACAAATTGTTTTTTTTAACTCAAAGTAACACATATACACACAACCATCTACTATCTAGTCCAGTGGTTCTCAACCTGTGGGTCACCAACCCGTGGTTTGTGACCCCTTTGGGGGTCGAATGACCCTTTCACAGGGGTCGGCTAAGACCATCAGAAAACACATATATAATTACATATTGTTTTTGTGATTAATCACTATGCTTTAATTATGTTCAATTTGTAACAATGAAAATACATCCTACGTATCAGATATTTACATTATGATTCATAACAGTAGCAAAATTACAGTTATTAAGTAGCAACGAAAATAATTTTATGATTGAGTGTCACCACAACATGAGGAACTGTATTAAAGGGTCGTGGCATTAGGAAGGATGAGAACCACTGATCTCGTCTCAATATAGGAGGCTAACTTATTCACATTTGTTTTAAAGCTGATATGATTGATTTCTACCAATTTGTTTATAATTTCCTTGGCATTATTTCCAATGGTTTCCTGATTTTCAGTAGAAAGGCTTCATTTTATGCTTTCCAGTGATTTAGAGGATTATGTTTTGTATTTTCATAATGGCAACTTTTATGTTGTTCAAAAACATTCTTTAACTTACAGTTCTTCAAATTACTGAGTCAGAAATAAAAATTTAATGAGAATGACCTATATTTGAGAGAGAATATTTAGAACACTTTTAATTCAGTTTCTCTTTTCAACCTCTTGTTATTTCTATAATAAACATTTCTATTTAAACATTTACTATTCCAAGTATCTATCATATCTATATCTGCATCTTCATTTTAAAGAATATTTTTAAATTTACATTTAATATTATTATATTTGTAAAAGTTATTTAGGGTTTTTTTTATTTCAATTGATTTCAGTGCTCACCCTTCTTCATTTTTATCCTGCCTATACTATTCGTGGACTCTTTATTTTGCTAATCTCTTTGTCAGTTGCAATATACATTCAAACATTTCTTTTTTTTTTTGAATTGCCTACATCTCTGCCACAATTTTATTTTTAAACTTATCTTTATTGCTGAAAGTATTACAGATGCCTCCTTAGTTTTTCCCCATTGTCCCCCTCCACCCTACACCTGCCACTCCTAGGCCTTCACCACACTATTGTCTGTTTACATGGGCTATGCATATCCTCTACAGAGGGCGCCATGCAGCCCGGCCCCTGAATCTGCTATCTTGAGTTTGTGATTTCCAAGGAAACAGCTAGAAGGGATGATAAACCCTCTGCAAATGGCTCAGCCTGCGCCTATCTAAGAGGCGGCTGCTTTAAATCGAGCCTTTCCTGCAGTGAATGACCCCAACCCTCCCTTGGATCAGGCAGGTTCCTGTGGAGTGCAATCTCCACGAAATACAACAGGGCCCCCAGTTTCGTCCCTGGTGATCTCATGCAAGTTAGCTCAGGGCAGTGGGGAAGGAAGGGAAAAGGCATCATTTGGGGCAGCTCTGGCAAGCAAACAGAAGGAAGCCATGTCTGGCAGACACTCCCCTGCCACCCCCTTCAACACGTAAGAAGAATCAAATAAACCAATACAAACACCCCTCCCCTGCCTTGGGGAGAACTGGGACTGAGGGGCGTCCTGCCCAGGCATTGCATACCCACTTCCCATCCCCTTCACCCAAATGGACAGGTTAGGGGGTTAAGGGGAGGAGGAGGAGCCTTGCAGGAAGAGGATCCCAGGAACCTCACCCCTGCCCTCCCTCTGGACCTAACCTCTTGGAGCTCAGGGCCAGACCCTGCACCCAGCAGATTTGCATATCCCAGACCCTCCAGTGCTTCCAGGCACTGGGCATTCCTGCATCTTCCCTGCTTCCCAGCCGCTGACCCTCACTGTCTCTGACCCAGAAGCACTCTGTCCTCCCCAACTTTTGGTCTTTATAGCCTAAATGCATGGAGGGCGTAGTTGCTTCTCCATGGATTTTATTTGATAAGAACCCAGCTAAGTCTCTTAGCAACTGAGCTGCTCAGACTTCATCAGGGACAATGAATGACACATGTTACTTGGCTTTGATAGCAAAGCAATCTTATTCTTTTATTTTTTTAAATAGATTTTTATTGATTTCAGAGAGGAAGGGAGAGGGAGAGAGATAGAAACATCAATGATGAGAGAGAATCATTGATCGGCTGCCTCCTGCACACGCCCTACTGGGGATCAAGCCTGCAACCCAGGCATGTGCCCTTGACCAGAATTGAACCAGGGACCGTTCAGTCCTCAGGCTGAAGCTCTAGCCACTGAGCCAAACCAGCTAGAGCAAGCAATCAGCTGCCTCCTGCACACCGCCTACTGAGGATGTGCCCGCAACCAAGGTACATGCCCTTGACCGGAATCGAACCTTGGACCCTTCAGTCTGCAGGCCGACGCTCTATCCACTGAGCCAAACCAGTTAGGGATGTTTATTTCTTTATCATAAAGATAAAACTGTGGAGAAAATAAGCATTTTTAAACAGCAGACATTATAGGTTTTGGTGTAAGACAGACTTGGGAATAAAACTCAACCACCACCAATTAGTTATATGACCTTGAACAAGTTATTTAATTTCCTTGTGCCTAAGTTTATCTTATATAAAATGGGGATTATGATAGCACCTATTCTACTACATGGCTGTGAAGATTAATTAGTATTGATATATTTACAATATCTTTCATAATGCCTAGCCGTTAATAAACAGTAGCTTAGTGCTCAATACATGGCATATTTACTTATCATTTATCATTATCTATTCAAATAATATCCACTGAGCACTTATTACATGTTTTAAGCCCTGTTTTAAGCACTATGTAAATAGAAAGATATGGTCTCTGCCCTTCAGCAGCTCAGGTAATACTTGGTTCATACTGAACTTGAAATCTGGCCTATACCTGGGCTTCTGCCATTTCAGGTTAAACACCTAATACCAAATTTTTGCAGTCAATAAACTTGCCAGGTTCTTTTAAACACAATTTACTGTTAGACTAGGTATGCCCCATCCTTTATGTATACAATTGAATGTTTAAGTGAATTATACATTTAATATTTTTTAAGAGAGGAAAAGAGAAGGAGAGATAGAAACATCAATGATGAGACAGAATCATTGATCAGCTGCCTCCTGCACCCCCTCCATTGGGGACTGAGCCTTTAACCCAGGCATGTGCCTCAACTGGGAATTGAACCAGGACCTCTTGGTTCATAGGTAGACACTCAAACACTGAGCCACACCATCCAGGCAGAATTATACATTTTTATATAATCTTTGTTGAATATCATCTGAATATTTTTTTATTGTTTAAAGTATTACAAATAGTAGAACATATGTCTATGTCTCCTTTTCCCCCTATTGACCTCCCCCCAGCGTCCCCCACATCCCTGGCACATGCTCTCACCCCCTAGTGTCTGTGTCCATTGATTATGCTTATATGCGTGCATACATGTAATTTGGTTTATCTCTTACCCTCCAACCCTTTCCTGCCTTCCCACTGAAGTTTGACAATCTGTTTGATGCTTCTTTTTCTCTGTATCTATTTTTGTTCATCAGCTTATGATGTTTATTATATTCTGCAAATGAATGAGATCATGTGATGTTTATCTTTCTCTGACTGGCTTATTTCGCTTAGCATAATGCTCTCCAGTTCCATCCATGCTGTTGCAAATGGTAAGAATTCCTTCTTTTTTACAGCAGCATAGTATTCCATGATGTAGATGTACCAGTTTTCTAATCCACTCATCTGCTGATGGGCACTTACGCTGTTTCCAAATCTTAGCTATTGTAAATTGTACTGCTATGAACATAGGGCTGCATATATCCTTTCTGATTGATGCTTCTGTTTTCTTGGGATATATTCCTAGAAGTGGCTATCATCAACAAATCAACAAATGACAAGTATGGAAAGGATATGGAGAAAAGGGAACCCTCTTGTTCTGCTGGTGGGGATGCAGACTGGTACAGCCACTGTGGAAAACAGTATGGAGTTTCCTCAGAAAATTAAAAATGGAACTTTCATCTGAATATTTTGAGTACATAATTTTAACTTAACTTTTATACTTTGATCTTCAAATTCAATGCATTGTCTAATTCTAGCAATAAAAGTGCATCAAGTCTATCTATTATACTTATTCATGTTATTGACAATTTTGAATTGAACAGGAAGACACAGCACTACCTCTAAGTTGAAGCTTAATTAATAGAAAATACTTTTGTAGCATATTTGTGCATCTGCAAATCCTTCAAAATCCAGAATTTATCTCAATATCTATCATAACACATATCATGACACCATGTGTGTAAAAGAACTCACAAAATTTACTGAATAAATGTATAAATACTAGAAAATTAATAAATTTAATTTTGAACCACAGCACATTATTCCAATAAACTGTGTAATTGTTAAATAAATGGCATAGACAATAAATCTAAAGGTATATGGAAAAAGAAAAATCAGAGGGTTCAGGGATACTTTTACAAAGAAAGGATTTTATTTGAGAATTTTCTGGTAGAAGGTAGCACTAAAAATTTTGTTGTTGTAGATAGCAAGGAATATTAAATGCCTACTAAGGTGTTTAAACTTTATATTTTAAACAATGGAGAGGCACTGAAGGTTTTTGAGAAGGGGAAATCAGATAGCCAATTTTATGCCTTAAAAAGATAACATCAATGGGCATCATGAATTAACAATGTTTTTAAAACACTTATCAGGCACTTTCACATGAATTATACCATTTAATTCTAACAAAGTCATTGTAAGATAGGAATTATTATTTTCATTTTACAAATAAGAAAAAGTCTAAATGAGTATATATGATTTACCCAAGGTCACAAAACTAGTGCTAGTATAATTTTTCCTGTATCTTTACTGCCTAGTACACATTCTAGTATATTATAGGCTGATAATATTGGTTGAATAATTAATTACTCATATAATCCTCCATCCCAAAACAAATGCTTGTTTTCAACCTATTGGGTTGGAATTGTTAAGTATGGTCTTAGATGATAATGAAGTCAGGTATTTTCAGTAGTATTACTTGTATAGCAATTTTAGTTTTCAAAGTTTTCTATGATCTACTTTCATCTTCAAAAAGTGTCCCATGAGTACAGGTATCATTATTTCTATTTTATAAATGGATAAACTGAAATCCAAGTCATTTGTGTTAGGACTCATGCCTTGCTTTATGGTATAGCTGTGACTATCGATAAACACTAGTGGGACTGAGTCTTGTTGAATCAAAATACTTTGGCAAGCTGGAACTATTCTTCAAACTTTGAAACTGGAAGACAAACTAGAGCCAGTATTACACTCCCTATTATGTCCTGTATGATTCAGTAAGTGTTCCATTTTGTCATTATTTGAGGAAATCAGAAAGAACTCAAAACATAAGTACAGTTCCGAATCTAGAGCACTACATAAACATGATGGCATATTGTGTATTACTATCCCTTGAGCCAGTTGTAGAGAAAATGCCAGAGATTCTAAGATGTGAAGCACGCCTTAAGAGTCATAATCTAAACCAGGGGTGGGCAACCTTTTTGTGAGTGCGTGCCAAAACCAGCAAAATCTCTGACTCAGAATTCTTCTGCGTGCCA
>NW_005364953.1:789034-794615 GCF_000412655.1 Myotis brandtii | reverse complement strand
GCCCCAACCCCCTGATCAGCCCTGCTCTGTGCGTGACAAGGGGTGGCGCCGCAACCTCCCCATCGACCCTGCCTTGAGTGTGACAGGGGGCGGTGCCCCAACCCCCCAATCGGCCCTACCCTGAGCGTGAGTGAGGGTGGCATTGCAACCTCCCGATCCGCCCTGCTCTGTGCATGACGGGGCGGCGCCCCAACTCCCCAATCGGCCCTGCTCTGAGCCTGACCAGGGGCTGCACCTAGGGATTGGGCCTGCCCTGTGCCACCCGGGAGCAGGCCTAAGCCAGCAGGTCGTTATCTCCCGAGGGTTCCCAGACTGCGAGAGGGCACAGGCCAGACTGGGGGACCCCCCCCACCCCGAGTGCACAAATTTTTGTGCACCGGGCCTCTAGTCATAATATAACATTAGATTTTCTTTTCTATGCAAGCCACTTATGTATCAATAAATATTTATCTCACCCAGATCAAATCTTTTTATAAAGAATTACAAAGGACTATTGAAAATACTTTTGTTGGGATGTTATCTGTTTACTTAGTCCTTACTTTTGTTTTTTGGGGGAGTTTTTAATTTTATTTTTTAAATCTTTATTGTTGAAAGTATTACAGATGTCCCTCTTTCCCTCCCCTCATTGCCCTCTTCCCCGTCCCAGGCCTACACCTCTGTGTCCATGGGTTATGCATATATACATACAGTTCTTTGGTTACTCTCTTCCCACCCCCACCTCCACTTCCCTCTGAGGTTCGTCATTCTGTTCCATGCTTCTATGTCTCTGGATCTACTTTGTTTGTCAGTTTATTTTGTTCATTAGGTTCCACATATAAGTGAGATCATGTGATATTTGTCTTTCTCTGACTGGCTTACTTCACTTAGAATAATAGTCCTTACTTTTTATATAACTGGGCCAGTTTATAAAGTATGAGAATAATTTAGATAAAATTGGCTTAATGGACTTTGATAATGATTTAAGAATGAGTACAACTAGCCTTACAATGAAGTCACTCTGCTTTATGATACACTCCTAACAGCTGATACTGGATATACATTCTATAGGTTATAAAATTCACAGCCATATATGTAGGCCAAGACTTGGGTTCTTCTTCCAAAGATCCAATGCTTGCCCATTGAATTATCGCTGAAAACCAGTATTGGTAAAACATAACAAGTTTCATATGACTCTAAATAGTCTAAATTTAAAATGTATATATGGTATTTTTTCTATGATGTCTAACTCTTTTGTATATTTTCTTCTATAAAATTCAAGTTTCTATGATTTGCACACATTTCAATTACAAGGAACTTTATCAATTTTTGCTGTTCTTGGTAAACTTCACTCAATTTGTCTTTCACAACCAACTCTCCCTCTAGTGCTATCCACAGTTTTACTACAGCACAAAGCCAAGGCATAATTCAAGCACTTCATAATGTGTAAACCTCCCAGTAGATTATTTTCACAAATATATCATAAAGTGAAGTTGAATATCTGGAAAATAATAAAAGGAAGCATATATAACCAAAGGCATAAAATCCTAATCTATTTCTCCTTAATCACACCTTTCTCATAGTTCTGAGAAACTTCTCTGTTCACGTGGTGACCTACAATCTAGCATCTCTTAGTGACAAATGGAGATGTTGTTTCACTGGTAAGAAGTAGTAAATTATAATTAGTCAACTTTCTAGAAAACTTGAGGATACTTATAGTATCCTTTCAAGAACAAAAATTGTTTCACTACAAACATGTTCTAAAATATGAGTTACATGTGCACCAAGTTCATGCCCAATACCTTTCAAAATTTGGAAGCAAAGCTTAGTCCATGTGTCAGTTAGCAAAGCATTAAAACAGCTAAGTGTATTTGAAAGAGATAATTTTTATTCAAATATTGATTGATTGATTCTTAGTAGAGTGATTTTTGATGTGTCAATTTAATTCAATTGATTTTTGGAATGAACTGATTAATAGTCAATAGTCTCCAATTAATCAAACACTAACTAGATGTTATTATGAAGGTATTTTGCAGTTGTTACTGTGAAGGTATTTCTTAGAGTCAGCTGTTAAGTTCTTAACCATCTAACTCTAAGGAAAGTTATCCTAGATAATTTGGGTGGGCCTTATTGAGTGTTTTGGAAGGACTTAAAAGCAGGACTGAGGTTTCACTGGAAAGAAAAGAAATGACACCTGTAACTACAGCTTAAGCCATGCCCATGGATCAAGTCTTTCAATAATCCTCCCTTCCTGACTACTTGTCCTAAGGATTAAGGACTTACTTATCAGTTCCTATGAAAGTGTAAGGCAATTTATTTATGATCTCTCTCTTTCCATGTGATGGTTAATTGTATGTGTCAACTTGGCTAGGCTGTAGAACCCACTGATCTAAGTGTTGTGAAAGTCTTATATATGTGGTTAATATCTACAATCAGTTGATTTTAAGTAAAGGAGATAACCCTTGATAATGTGAGTGAGCCTCATATGATCACCTGAAGTACTTAAGGGCAAAAACAAGGTTTCCCAAAGAAGAAAGTAACAAATGTGTGTGAGATATATATAGATACAGATCTCACATACACTTCATTTCCTATTATTATATAATACATAGTTATATATTATATATGTTATGTATAACATATAGTTTTACATATTATGATATTTCATGTAAAATGTATTATATAAAAAACAGTATAACACCTATCAGATCAGTTACAAATAGATTCAAAACACTGTATGCCTGGCCGGTGTCGCACAGTGGTTGAGTATGGACCCATGAACCAGGAGGTCAAGGTTCAATTCCTGGTCAGGTCACATGCCAGGATTGTGTGCTTGATCCCAGTGGGGAGCGTGCAAGAGGCAGCCTATCTATGATGTTTCTCTCTCATCGATGTTTCTATCTCTCTATCCCTCTCTCTTCCTCTCTCTCTAAAGATCAATACAATCATTTTTGAAAAAGACATTGTATTATGTTCTCTAGGAGATACAGACAGACAGGGAGCTCACCACCTGGTAGAAAACATAAAACAAGAAGAAAGAACGAATATTCAATAAAAATTATAATAAAACTATGAAAGAGGTAAATGTAATGTAGTTTGGAAGTTCAAAAGAGGAAGTTATAGATAATTGGATAAACCTAGGAAAGGTTAAACTTAATGATTTATCAATTTATATCTGATTTTATTTAAATACAACATATATAAAAGTTGTAGTTTTATGGGCCCAGTGGGGGGGAAAAAGGACACATATGTAATACCCTTTGTAATACTTTAAGCAATAAAACAATAAAAAAATAAAAAATAAAAAAAGTTGCAGTTTTATTCCAGATCCAAACTTACTCAAAGTATATTACTTCCATTTAAAAATCCTTTTCACTGTGAACTCTTGAGAAATTAGCTGTGCTTCATGGTTTCATAGATAGATATATTGATATACAATAAACATAGCTAACAGACGATAGATTGGTTAATTAGAATTCAGCAAATTACTATGACATTTTTGGGTGTTTAATTAATGACACAGTTTTGCTTAATACTTGGCTTAGAAATCTATTGTCCTGTAGGCAAAATATACATTATAAATCTTTGACATCACGTAAAAACAATTTAGAGTAAGAAGAAGGATAATTTGATTAGAATGTCCCTAAAGGCAAGGAATAGTTTCTTTAATTTAATATTTTACTATGCCACATACAATAACCTGCATGCACAGAGACCCTTAGTAAAGATAAGTAAAATGTCTATGGTAATTACTCTTCATTTCTGGAAAAAATAAAACTTTGCATTTAGCACAGAGTTGATATCATTAATGTGCTAGTGGTCAATTTTATTTCATAGAACAAATATGTTCTAATCATAATCCAATATATATCCTCTCAAAATAAATAAATATATATCTTGGTCAGTTCCCCATTTGTTTTTTCCTCTAGTTCTCCATCTCATAATTTTTCTGTTCTTGTTTATTTCCTTTCATTTTTGCTTCAAATATAGATAGCTGATAAAGCAAGTTGTGTTTTTTTTTTTTTACTTATGAAGCTAAAAGAACCAAGGCACAGAACTCTATGAATCTCAGAGTATCTTGAAAATGAGAAAATCACTCTATTAAATTGAATAGAGAGCATTTCCCACCTAATCAAAAATTTAATACCAATCAGGCTCTTAGATAAAGAAACAAAATTAGGATTTTAGATGGGAAATAAAAAGAACTCTCTCCATGCAGTATGAACACAAGGTTAATATTGGCTGTCTTGGTGTGGGAAACCACATGGCAATAATACAACATATACACATAATAAGCTTAGGTTGAGTAAATTGCACCAAATGTCTCCCTGTTAGCATTTGTTCAGATCTATTTTAAAATGTATTATGTTACCTCTCAGATGAAATAAAGAAGAAGATCTAAGTGCAGGGTTATAAGTTCTCTTCTACCCACTGCTACGCTCTCTCAGCAGGGCACACTGTTCCTGAGAAGCAGGTACCATGACATTTTTAATTAGAGTTCTACTAATTAATCTCCCTGGAATGCTATATCTGAGAGAAGCAAATGCATTCTTTCATTAAAATCCAAGTCCTTTTCCATAAAAAACTAGTAATTTTCATTAACAGAAAAGGAAGCAAAACTTCAGAAAATTTGCTCCTAGTCTGGTATTCAGGGAAAAAATGTGAAGGTCTGAAACAACAGAAACCTCAACCAGATGACGAATAGTTTGCAATTGACAAGTATAGTGGTAGAATGTTATTACTTAATAAATTCTACCCAAATAACTATTCAATTAAAGTGAGATAAGTCACTGAGTTAATAGTTTAACTGCATCAGCATAAAGTTTAATAATATTACTTCTAAGTATCAAATCTTAACAAGGGAACAAGTATAGAGACCACCTTTCACTACCAATGGTAACTAACGTTATCTTTGTATGCCATGGTTGTAATATACAGAAAATGTGTGACTTATTGCTCTTGGATTAAGGACCTGTTTCCAACACAATTTGATTAATGCAGTATTGAATTTATACAACAATAACATGGTTATAAAAATACTATATGATAAAGTATAAAAATATATAGTTGAAAATATCTCAAACTATGAGAATCATCCTGGAGTAGAAAAGTAAGGAAGGGTGCCCTTAATGCAAATTACCTCCAAATTCCATCTCCAAATTTCCCTATGAATGATCCTCCAATGTAAACATTTTCCCTCAAGATTATTTCAGGTAATGAAATAATTTATCTATATAGACTCAACTTTAAGCTTGTTGGAATTCAGTGAATAGCCTACACTTGTAAGGTTATAGTATAGCAACCCAACTAAGGCATAGAGATTGTGACATCTGAAATAAAGTCAGGTACTGAGAGGAAAAATGTAAAATCTCTTGTTTGGACTCTTATAGACAAAGTGCTTGCATGAACTGTAGATAGTTATAAAGCTATTAAAAGTGTTTATTTTACAAGACAAAAGATCAATGAAACCAAGAGCTGGTTTTTTGAAAGGATAAACAAGATTGATGAACCTCTAGCCAGGCTCACCAAGAAGCAAAGAGAGAGGACCCAAATAAACAAAATCAGAAATGAAAGAGGCAAAATAACAACAGACCCCACATAAAAA
>NW_005364953.1:787380-788437 GCF_000412655.1 Myotis brandtii | reverse complement strand
AAGAAATAAAAGGCATCCAAATTGGAAAAGAAGAAGTAAAACTGTCCTTATTTGCAGATGACATGATACTGTACATAGAAAAACCTAAATAATCCATCAAAAATTATTTGAATTAATAAATGAATTTGGCAATGTAGCAGGATACAAAATTAACACCAAGAAATATATGGCTTTTCTATACACTAATAGTGAACTTAAAGAAAAAGAGATTGAAAAAGCAATCCCATTTACCATTGCACCAAAAAAATTAAGATACCTAGGAATAAACTTAACTAAGGAGGTAAAAGAAATATACGTAGAAAATTACAGGACACTGAAAAAAGAGATAGAGGAAGACATAAACAAATGGAAGAACATACCATGTTCATGGATTAGTAGAATCAACATCATTAAAATGTCCATACTACCAATAGCAATCTACAGATTCAATGCACTCCCCATTAAAATACCAACAATATATTTCACACACCTAGAATGAACTTTCCAAAAATTCATCTGGAATAAAAAAAAAGACCCTGAATAGCTGCAGCAATCCTGGAAAGAAGAACAAAGTAGGTGTGATCTCAATACCAGATATCAAGCTGTATTACAAAGCCACTGTTCTCAAAACAGCCTCAAGAGGAAGGAACACTTCCAAGCTCATTCTATAAAGCCAGCATCACCCTATATGTCTATTCTTGGTACTGGCACAAGAACAGACATATAGATCAATGGAATAGAATAGAGAACCCAGAAATTGACCCAAACTACTATGCTTAATTAATATTTGATAAGGACACATATGTAATAATGTAATTAATAAAGAAATTTAAAAAATAGAAAAAATTAACATTTGACAAAGGATGCATGAACATACAATGGAGTCAAGACAGTCTTTTTAGTAAATGGTGTTGGGAAAATTGGACAGATACATATTAAAAAAATGAAACTAGACCACCAACTTACACCATACACAAAAATAAACTTAAAATGGATAAAGGACTTAAACGTAAGATGGGAAACCATAAAAATCTTAGAAGAATCCATAGGCAGCAAAATATCAGATATATGTTGTAGC
>NW_005364953.1:780343-785410 GCF_000412655.1 Myotis brandtii | reverse complement strand
TCCACATTGTCCAGCTTGTTGGCATATAGTTGTTCATAGTATTTTCTTATAATCCTTTGTATTTCTGTGGTGTCAGTGGTTACTTTTCCACTTTCATTTCTGATTTTATTTATTTGGGTCCTCTTTCTTTGTGTGTGTGTGTGTGTGTGTGTGTGTGTGTGTGTGCGTGTGTTTCTTTTTTTATGAGTCAGGCTAATGGTTTATCAATTTTGTGTATCCTTTCAAAGAATCAGCTCTTGGTTTCATTGACTTTTTGTGTTGTTTTTTTTTAAGTCTATGTTATTTATTTTTGCTCTAATCCTTATATGTCCTTCCTTTCAATTACTATGGGTTTTTCTTGTTGTTCTCTTTCTAGTTCTTTAAGTGGTAGGGTAAAATAGTTTACTGCTGATTTTTCTTGTTTATTGAGTTATGTCTGTAGTGCTATGAACTTCCCTCTCAGGACTGATTTTGGGCTGTTGTATGTTCATTTTCATTTGTTTCCAAGAATTTTTAAAAATTTTTTTCTTGATCTTGTTGGTAACCCATTCATTGTTTAATAACATGTTATTTAGCCTCCATTTGTTTGAATGTTTTGGGGTGATTTTACTGAAGTTGATTTCTAATTTCATTCCACTATGATCTGAGAAGATCCTTGATATAAGTCTTCTTGAACTTGTGGAGACTTATTTTGTGTGCTAATCTGTAGTCTATCTTTGTGAATGATCCATGTGCACTTGAGAAGGATGTATGTTCTGCTGCTTTGGGGTGAAATGTTCTATCAATATCAATTAAATCCATATGATCCTTTAGAGTCACTGTTTCCTTGTTAAGTTTTTATTTGGAAGATCTATCCAGTGAAGTCAGTGGGGTGTGAAAGTCCTCTATTATGACTGTATTGTTGTCAATCTCCTATATTGGGTGCAAATATGTTCACCAGGGTTATATTCTCTTCTTGGATTGATCCCTTTAGTATTATGTAGTGACCTTTGTTGTCACTTGTGATAGTCTTCATTTTAAAGTCTATTTTGTCAGATATCAGTATTGCTACTCTAGTTTTTGTTCTTTTCCATTTGCATGGATTTTTTTTCCCCATCCCTTCACTCTTATCCTGTGTGTGTCTTTTGTTCTGAGGTAGGTCTCTTGAAGACAGCATATAGTTGGGTCATGTTTTTGTATCCATTCAGCTATCCTATGTCTTTTGATTGGAACATTTAATCCATTTACATTTAGGGTTATTATTGATAGGTACTTATTTATTGCCATTTTAATTCTGTATGCCTAGGTTTCTCTCTCCATTTCTTCTTCTCATTGCAGCAGTTCCTTTAGTATTTCTTGTAATGCTGGCTTGGTGGTGATGTACTATTTTAGTTTTTTTGTTTTGTTTTTTTTTTGACTGGGATGCTCTTTATTTGACCATCTATTTTGAATGATAGAATTGTTGGATATAGTAATCTTAGTTTCAGATCCTTTATTTCCTTACCTGAGTACTTCATGCTATTCCCTTCTGGCCTGTAATGTTTCTGATGAGAAATCGGATTTTAGCCTTATAAAAGCACCTTTGTAGGTAACTGTTTGCTTTTCTCTTGCTGCCTTTAAGATACTCTCTTTGCCTTTAGCTTTTGGCATTTTAATTATGATGTGTCTGGGTGTGGGCCTGTTTGGGTTCTTCTTGTTTGGGATTCTCTGTGCCTCTTGAACTTGTATGACATCTCCCTTTCTCAGGTTAGGGAAGTTTTTTTTGCCATTATTTCTTCAAACACGTTCTCTATCCCTTTCTCCTTTTCTGCCTCTTTTGGCACATCAGCTATTCTAATATTGTTATGTTACACGTGGTCCCACAGCTCCCTGTCCTATTGTTTTTTAATTGTTTTTTTTTCTTTTTGGTTCTCTGATTGAGTGATATTTTCAATTCTGTCTTCTAATTCACTGATTCAATCCTCAGCTTCCCCTAATCTGCTATGTATTCCTTCCAATGTGTTATTTATTTGTGTTATGTCATTTTTTACCTCAGATTTTTCTGTCTTCATAGTTACTATATCTTTTTTTTTAATGCTGTTGAGCCCCTTTACCATCATTACTCTGAACTCTCTTTCAGATAAATTGTTTTTATCTCTGCTTCATTTATCTTTTCTTTAGGAGAATTCTCTTGTTCTTTCATTTGGGGGTTGTTTCTTTGTCTCCTCATTTTGAGTGTCTGGGTTTGTGACTATATATTAGGTAGATCCTCTACGCCCTTCACTCTTTAGTGCTGGACAGTGACAAACACTGTTTCTGACTAATTAGATCAGACAAAGACTCAAAGTCTGAGACTACCTCTGACTATAGACTGGTAGGATTCCAAGTTGAATTGACCCTAGGCAATCATCCTCAGGTGTGGCCAAAGTTTTTTTCAACAGGGTAGGGCAGTTGCTTCTGCCTGGAGGCTAATTGTTATTTTTAGTCTCTTAAATGGGCTCAGGGCAAGTTGTTTTCCAACAGAGTAGGTCAACTGTATTCCCCCAGGCAAGGCAAGTGTCTGTGTGGAAAAGATATCCTCTGCTGGGTGAGGGAATGACTCAGCACAGGAAACTCGGGGTGTCTGCTTTCTGAGCTCCAACCCCTGAATCCCCAATCCTGGCTTCTGCTCACACAGCTCCAGTCCACTCTGCCCTCCCTCTGCCAGAGCACAAGGTGGGTGGTTCCACAGGGAATTTTGTGCATTTGCCCTTTAAGAGGGTGCCTGATTTTTCACCTGTCATTCCCTGGCAGACAGGAACCCTGCTGCTTTTCACAGCCAGATGTCATGTGGGTACCCTTCTCAATTGTGGTACTCTATGCTGGGGGCCCCAGCTTGAGGATTAGATCTCAGAGTTCTCACTGGCAATCCCCCGCAGCTGAGATATCTCTCCTGAACATCAGCTGCTATCTGTGGTCACCTGGCCAGCCCTTTCACATCTCTGCCCCTCCTACTAGTCTCTATGCAGTCTACACTTTCAGTCCTTGGGTATCAGGGTTCTCTCTTACAAGTCTTTCATTGATTATTCAGGAAGTTTTTCTGTATTTCAGTTGGAATCCCAGTCTGTTCCTGAGAGTATGTCCATGCAGTATGCATTTACAGTGTTGCCATTTTTAATCTCTTCAGGAAAGTCATAATTTTATATCTAGTAAAACAATAATCAATTTCCCCTTTCAAATAATTGTTACAATTTCATAGTGTTGCTGGATCAAATATACTGTATTTTATTCTGAAAATATTTTATAGACAAAGATTCTGTCTATAAAATATTGTATACATGTATGAACAAAGTAGACCATAGGTGGCAAGTGAATGAGAAAAACTTATGTATATAATTATGTATACAAATTATACACATATATGTATATTTAAAACAGATAAAATAGATCCAGAGTTATATCTACATTAATCTAAGCATGAAGGTTACTAAAAGTATGTACCCAACTCAATCTCATTGTAACTTTCTTTCCTCTCAGTGTTAACATTGACTATACCTAATACCTGGGTGTAACCATCTCTAATTGAAGCCCAATTTTTCCTCGCTGTCTTTCTGTAAATTCCAGTGGTGAACAGCTGCAATAGAAGCCAAAGGACAACCCAGGATCTATTGCACTGCCTACTGTAGCTTAAAAAAACCACCAAATACACTATGCCCCTTTTTAAACCTTCATATTAGACAGTCATTGCACAATCATTTAAACCAGTCTAATGCTTCATTGTGGAAGAATAGTTTATGAATGGATTATTCATTGAAGCACCTAGCCAATGACTTCATAAGAATTTCTGTAAGAGTTCTTTGCTTAAAAGTGCTGCTGTTCAAAAAAAATTATTTGGAAAGAAATCCCAACCCAGTTATATTCCAGAAAGCATTATGGTTTATTTAAAGTCTTTTGGAAAATTGAAGACTTCCTTACCAGAACTCTTTGAAAGGCATAAAAGTGGATTACTATTCCTAACAGAGTTCAGAACAGGGAAGAACAATGTAGAAAATATTGTAAGGTCTTCCCTCTTCTTGAATTTTTTGGAATAGTTTGAGAAAGACAGGTGTTAGTTCTTCTTTGAATGTTTGATAAAATTTTCCTGTGAAGCCATCTGGTCCAGGACATTTGTTTGTTGGGAGGGGTTTTTTTGGTGTTTTGTTTTTTAATTACTGCTGCAAATATACTAGTTATAATCTGTCAATTCAGATACTCTGATTCTTCCTGATTCAATTTTGAAAGATTGTATGTTTATAAGAATTTATCCATTTCATCCAGATTGTCCAATCTTACAATCCTTTGTATTTCTTTGGTGTTAATTATTCTCCTCGTTCATCTGATTGTATTTATTCTTGTCCTCTTGCTTAATTTTATTAACCAAGGTCACCCTAATAAATTCAATAAGAATAGTAAAAAAAATTAAAATAAAAAATTAATTTACATAGACATAAGTAAATAAATTTTAAATAAAGGTAATATCTTCTCAAAAAAAAGAGAAAATATGTTAAGTGCCTTCTGTTTACATCTCAAATGCATACGTTTATCTACTCACTTAGCTTATAGGTTGAGCTTTGTTTAGAAAATATTAAGGGCTGGAGAAACCAAGATGGCGGCATAGGTAAACACCGGAAATTGCTGCCTCGCACAACCACTTCAAAACTACAATTAAAAGACAAAACGGACATCATCCAGAACCACAGGAAGGCTGGCTGAGTGGAAATTCTACAACTAGAAGGAAAGAGAAAAGCACACTGAGACTCAGAGGAGGTGTGGAAGTAAAGTGCAGAGGTACGGAGGCACACGTGGAAAGGGCTGGCAACTGAGGACAGTTGTCTTTTTCAATCGGGAGGGAGTCTTAAGCTCCCAACTTCTCTGAACTCCAGTTCCGGGCGAGTCTCTGGGGACCCAGACTCATTCTGGGAGAAACTGGACTGTCTGGAATCGGTCAGAACTCGAGGGTGTCTTTCTCTCAGATGTGTTTGCAGCCATTACTGGGACCCTGAGACACGGGGCTTCTTAGGGTAGGACTGAGGAGCAGCTATAGATGCTTGCTCCACCCTATTGATCCCCTGAGACCCCACCCCACCCAAGCTGTGCACAGAGGCTTTTGCA
>NW_005364953.1:769325-778684 GCF_000412655.1 Myotis brandtii | reverse complement strand
AAGAAAATAAGAAAATATTAAGGGCTTTAAAATAATAAAAATATATTTAAAATGCATTACAGGTTTAAGTTTTTGTCTTTTTATGTACTAATAAAAATATATTTAAAATGCATTACAGGTTTAAGTTTTTGTCTTTTTTATTTTTTATGTACTTATTTATTGCCTAAAGTTTTACATATGTCTCCTTTTTCACTGATCGACCCCACCCCCAGCCATTCCCACCCGGGGCAAGACCCCGCCACCCCAGTGTCTGTGTCCATTGGTTATACTAATAGGAATGCAGGTTTAAATTTTAAAAATATCTTCAGAGTTAACCCCAGGGAGCCAAGCTAAATCAACTTTTTTCAAATAAAAGGCCTCTGATTAGGCTCAAAAAGTGATTTAGATTAACATATTGCTTTTGAAACTAAACTATAAATGGGGAAATATTTTTTTTTACTTGTTACATGTTATCCCTTACCTCCAAAATGGTACCATATCCATCTTTAGCTCTAACAAAGAAAATCAGAAAAATATACCAAATTAAAAGAACATACTTCATAGCAAAGTTGATACAAGATCTAGCTAAATCCATATTTGGAATATATATATGTGGTTAGATGGTCTCTTTCTGCCAAATACATTGGAGAAGTTTTGTTTAGCCCCAATATTAGAAATTATAGATTTTTTCTACCATATTCTCACTAAGAATATTTCCATAGCTATGGACCCAAAGCAATGCAAATTATAGCCAGTATTTTAAAACATTTAAAGACCTTTTATCTGCAAGAAGGCTGGGAAGTATGGTTGGGGAAAATGGTTGAGTATACAGTCCCATGGTATGGTTTTCAATATTCATGTATTTACAATGCAATAAATCTTGTTCCAGTCCCTTGGTTGTGATTAAGGAGAAGTTAGATGACACCAATCTATTTTAGACTTTTCTCTTCTCTTGAAATAATCACTAGCAGTCTACTTTGGTCTTTGAGTCAGGAAGTGATACAGTTGGTATAATAAAGAAAAATACAAAATATAAAGAAGTCATGATAATCTTTGAGAAAGTATGCTTAAAATTCATTCGTGTACCTGAAAGGGTATTTATATTTTGAGTAGGTAAAGGAAAGTTAATTGCCTTGCTGAACAAAAAAAGCATTCTGGTGCTGCTTCATAACAGTCCTACTTATTGAATATACCTATTGAGGCTGAAAAAGTTTTAACTTATATGCCAACCAGCTTGGTAGCTTCTCTAGTTAAGCTTACCCTACTCAGATCACTCCTTTGCTCTGTGTGGATACACAACTAATTTTTATACTATATTCACTTATACTCACTTGTTGAGTAGGAACAACACCTTCTGTTTACTCACAGACAACCCGCTTATTCCATAATGCCTAGTAAATGTTCTCTGTACCTTTAAGCATGATCTGCACAGATACTCAATAAATTTTTTTGCTTAATAACATAATTAACATAAACAAAATGAGCAGGCAATAAATATTATTGATTGACTGGTATTATTCTAATTTTTTCCCTAAATATCATTTAGGAGAGTTTTTTCTTAAATCAAAGTCATTTATTTAGTATCATTGATCATCTACACTAATAAAAGAGAAACATGGTAATTAGCGTATGACCGCTACCCTTTTCATTGGCTAATCAGTGAGTATATGCAAATTAACTGTAACAACATCAATACTGTGCATTGCAAGTAAAATTATTTATAAATTTAATAGGCAAATAATAGTATTTACCTTTATTATCTTTGTAATATGTTTTGATAGATATTCCCAAAATGGACCACATCTTATTTTCAAAGTTTTCTCTGTCATTTATGTTGCCATTTTTTCTTCTATGAATCTCTGGTAATATTTGAGGCACATAAAGAGAAAAATGTTAATGCTTATGCTCAAGACATCATTTCATTAAAAGTCCTACAAACATTGTCCATGTGATTCAATAGTCTCCAAGTAGCTTATTCTGGGAGCATGACTTGTGACATTAAAAGTGTTTTGGTTATTTGTAGAACATACCTCATTTCAATATTAATTGATAGTTCACTTAACAAAACATAAGATTCATTTTATTAAAAATTATCAGATACATGGGCACTTCCTCAACCTGATAAAGGAAAGCTAGGGACTATCTATAGCCTTTCTTTCTTTCACAATCTTAATTGGGAAAAAGTGAATGGTTTTCCTGCTAAGTTTAAGAATAAAGAAAGAATGACTTCTACTCAATGTTGTATTTGCACTATGTAGTACAATAAACAAGAAAGAGAAATATAGCACATCAATTTTGGAAAAGAAGAAGTAAACCCTTTTTATTTGGAAATGTCATGATCATCTTTATAGAGAGTTATATGGACTCTACCAAAAACTATTAGAAATAATAATTGCATTTAGAAAATTTGCAAGATACATGATTAATATACAAAAACAATTATAGAAAGTTTCTATAGGCTAACAAAAAGTCAAAAGTTAAAATGAAAAACAATAATTTTTAAAATAGCATGACAATTTAAAAATAATTAAGGATTAATATGACAAATATTCTGAACATCCTATGCATTAAAATCTATAAATCATTGCTGAAGAAATTAAATAAAGAAGATTTAACTACATGGAGAAATAGGTAGTATTAATATATCAACGTTAAACAATCAATTTTACTCATATTGACTTATAGATTTAGTGTAATCCTAGTTAAAATCCCAGTAGGCCTTTTGTAGATCCAAACAAAGTGAATCATCACAAGGCAGCAGTAATCAAGACAGCGGATATTGTGATAAAGATGGTAAACAGATCAATAGAACAATAGTGAATTAACAAATGAACCTATATAGGTGGCTAATTTATTTTTAACAAAGTGAAAAGGTGATTCTTTAGATAAATTTTGTCCTTTCAGTAAATATAAATTATGTTATCTTATAAACTTTCTCTCTATTTATCTACCTAATCATCTATATACAAACACATTTTGATCATATACATATTTTAACTCAAACTGGATCATAGACCTATGTGTAAAACTGAAGACATAAAATTTCAAGAAAAATACATAGGAGAAAAATCTTTATGACCTTGAACTACTCAATTTTTTAGACACCAAAAGTATCATTTATAAAATAAAGAAGTGATAAATAAATTTCATCATAATTAAACTCTTAGAAAGACACTGAGATAAATTTTCTTAAAGTTCAAATCACATACTTGATAACCCATAAGCCATCAAACATGTGCAAAAAATTTGAAAAGACACTTAATGAAAGGTAAATGGATTGAAAATCTACATTATAAAAGGCCAGGGGCCATCATGACCTAAATGACCAGATGGATGACTGGTCACCAGGAAGTGCATGAACCACCTCTTAGTCCCTCCCCTGTGGCCCACAGGCTCCTAACACAGCAACGCTGGTGGCCAGTGGGCGGGTGGGGCAGCAGGGTTTGGGCGGGGTGAGGCGGGCATGGCAAGGTCATTAGCCTCCAACCTGGGGCTGGGCTGGAGGCCTAACGTGGCAGTTGGAGATCAGGTGTGAAGAGAGGCCCAGAGAGAGAGGCAGGGCCTGATCCACAGCCACTGCAGCTGCTGGTGAGACCCAGAGAGAGAGAGGCAGGGCCTGATCCTAATGACCTCACCACTGCCATGGTGGCTGTGGATCAGGCCCAGAGATAGGCCCAGAGATAGGCCTGGAGACGCTGACTGGCATAGAAACCGACCAATCAGAACCAAATCTGGGTGAACTGTGAGTAGCCAATGGCTGCCTAGGACGTGGAGCTTTTGACGCTGACTGGCATAGAAACTGAACTATTAGAACCTAATCTGGGTAAACTGTGAAGTTTAGAACCTAAGGTGGGGGCTGAGGAGGGGTTTTAAGGGCAACAGCTGTTTGGTGTAAGGTGTAAGAAAGCAGTTTCAATTTTTTAATGACTAGTTTGGCAGTATAGTGCATATGGCTGGCTATCAAACCAGATATAGGGATTATGTATTTTTTGTCTGCCAAGAGCATCTCCTCCTGCTGAAAAAGCCCCCCCGCCCATTTAAGCAATCCTATCCTATATAATCTATCTATACTAATAAAAGGGTAATATGCTAATTAGACTGGGTCAACTGGCCGTCTTCCGGACGTCCTACTTCCTTCTGGACAAAGCCATGGTGGTGGTAGTTGAAGCAGAGGCAGTTAGAGGTAATCAGGCCAGCAAGGGAGGGCAGTTGGGGGTGAGATCAGGCCAGCAGGGGGTTAGGGGCTATCAGGCTGGCAGGGAAAGGCATTTGGGGGTAACCAGGAAGGCAGGGGAGGGCAATTGGGAACAAAATCAGGCCTGTAGGGGAGGGCAGTTGGGGGCGAGATCAGGCCTGCAGGGGAGGGCCATTGGGGGTGTCCAGGCCAGCAGGGGAAAGCCATTGGGGGTGACCAGGCTGGCAAGGGGAGGGCTGTTTAGGGTGACCAGACCAGCAAGGGAGAGCAGTTTGGGTGATGAGGCCAGCAGGGGAGGGAAGTTGGAGGTGACCAGGCCGGAAGGGGAGGGCAGTTGGGGGTGACCAGGCCGGAAGGGGAGGGCCATTGGGGATGAACTGGCCTGCAGGGGGAGGCAGTTGGGGGTGATATCAGGCCTGCAGTGGAGGGCAGTTGGGGGCGAGATCAGGCCTGCAGAGGAGGGCCATTGGGGGTGACCAGGCAGGCAGGGGGAATCAGTTAGGGGCAATCAGGCTGGCAGGGGAGGTCGTTAGGGGCAATCAGGCTGGCAGGCAGAGGCAGTTAGGGGTGATCAGGCAAGTAGGCAGGTGAGCCGTTAGGAGCCAGCCATCCCCGATTGGAGAGGGTGCAGGCTGGGCTGAGGGAACCCCTCCATACATGAATTTCATGCACCGGGCCTCTAGTATTTAAATAATAGAAAGTAGAACTACATATTAATTTATTTTGAAATAGCCTCCCAGCTTACCACATTCAAGAATCTCTCCTAAATTATTGTTGCTAACCCTAGTATCAGCTAGCATAATTTTAATATAACTCCATATTGTCCAAATTCACTGAATACTCTCCTTTCCAGTCTCATAGTCTTCTAAATTTTGTTATGAGATGAACTCATTTAACTCCCCACTGTGCACAAGCAGCACTGTGTGTAAAGTGTTTCTTGTCCTGAATAACAGAGTTTTAATATGATAAATGAGTTCCTGTGAGGGAAAAAAAAATTCTATGTAATGAAGGACAATTTTAATTTAGAGGGAATATACCTTGAAATTAGTTAAATAAAAATAGTGTTAATTGAGATAAATAATTTGATATTGGTTCATACAACTGTCAGTAGTCTATTGCAATATTCTGAATGAATAACTTAATAGAAAGTATACCTAAACTGAAAAAGTCATGCCTAATAGAACAAATTTTACAAAATTGTAACAAAATAACATCTATTTGCTTCTGAGATACTCTCTCCTTAGAAATTGGTATCATCAATCTCTGACACCAATCCCAGCTGTCACTATACTATCAGAATATGGAGTAGCTTAAGTGTTTGTTGTGCACTAAAACACCATAGTGGTTCTCTCAGTAAATTCCCATTTTGATTGATTTTAAAGTGTATTCTCTCTAAATTAAGGTTGGCCTATTTTATCTAGGAATATTATATTCTTCACAGAAACTGTCATTTCTCTCATAAAGCCACTGTCAATCTTCTAATTCTTCCACAGTCTCCCTCAGACTGCCGCCTGCAGCTAAAAAAGTCAATGAGCATTCTTAAGTGGTAAGACTGTCCAGTGATTTTACTTATAGCACAAAACAATGTATTCAAAAAGACATATTAAAATTTTACAAGATAGTAAACAAATGTGGGTTCTGAAAACAGTCCTTTATTACCAAGACACTTACAAAATACAAATCCCAAGATCCCCAGGAGCCTTCTTTAAAACTAGGCCTACATTCTGAGGTAACTGTGCTTCTATTGGAGCTTGTTCCCTGAGAGAACTCATATGGCATGTGATCTATCAATAGTCAATACAGTAAAAAGCACCTGGTAATCATCCTACTCCAGGATAAGGTGCAGAAAATGTACGTGAATATCTCCTTATGAATTTATATTGCACTTCTAAGAGGTTTTTCCTTTTGTGCTTCCACATTTTCCTAATTATTTTAATTGCCTGAACAATTATCATTTGTCAGTTCAGAAATTAAAGGGAAACAATGATAAATACTAGACTTTGAGTATTTATTCTTGTCACTAATAACTTTTTGCTTATTACCTCAATTTGAATGGCAATATTTTACTTTGGGTGAGAGTTATTTTTATTTCAACAAGTAGCTAAAAGTCTTTGTGCTTTCCCTAAAATGATGCCTCTAAAGTGAGGCGAATTACATGTAGAAAAATCACATCAAAAATTTTCTTTTCATATAAAAGCATAAAGTCATAAGTGCACATTTCTTTTTAGAATTTTCATGTGAAGTAGATGCAGTAGAGGAAAAATATGTAAACTAAAAAACAAAATATAGTACTATATGGGAGGCTTACTCTTTTGGTTATGCTTTAGGAAGTCACAAGAGTATATATTTCTCACTGTAAATATGAACTGATATTAAGTAGATCAGCAACAAATTCCAGAGCCACAAAATCTTCCCTGATATGAGGAAAATTAGATAAGAATTCAGGAAGACTGGGACATCAAAAGTTTGGGGGGGGGATACCAAATAAAATTAAAAACCAGGAAAAGAAATCTAGAAATCTGCATAGCAGTTCACTTGCATCTTTACAGAATACTAAGCTGAATGACCATTGGATGAAACTTCATAAGGTCAGGCAAAGAGCAAATATCAGGTCAAGAATAACTACTAGAGGGGGGAAAGTAAAACAAAACAAAACAAACAAACAAACAAAAAAAACCCAACTACCATTATTCATACAAAACTAAGAGATGTTTGATTTCTCAGCAATTAGAGGAGAGAGACCTCATTGAACACCCAAGGTATTCAGTATGAACACAAGGAAGTTCACAAAACAGGCATAGAACTAAATTGGTACTGGTAAATACATTTCTAGAAGTACACTAAGAAACCTTTTAAAAAGATGTAAAAGGATTTAACAAACATACAATTATCTTCACTGCTTGGCAGAACAAAATTCATTACTGTTTATAGAAAAAATATGTATAAATAGACACACAGAAATAATATTCACAATATGCAAAATACAGTAACATTCAATAGAAATTGAATTGTGAAAAAGCAGAAAATTGGTTGCCAGGGATCTAGAGGGAGAAGGAAATGAGGAATTCTTGCTCGACAGATATAAAGTTTCAGTTAATGCAACACAAGTAATTTCCAGAGGTCTGCTGAAAAACTTAGTAACTACAGTTGATAATATAGTACTATGAACTTTAAAATATGTTAAGAGCATAGATATCATGTTAAGTGTTCTTACTACACACAACACACACACGGTAATTCAAGAAAATTTCTGGAGATGATGGATATGTTTAGTACCTTGATTGTGGTGATGGCATCACTGGTATATGCATATGTTCAAACTCATCAAGATGTATACATTGAATGTATGCAATATTATGTGTCATTTATATCTCAATAAAGCTTAATAAATCGTATGCTAAAGGTCCCAGCAATTCCACTTCTGGAGATATATCTAAACAAACCCAAAACACTAATTCAAAAGAATACATGCACCCTTATGTTCATTGCAGCATTACCTTCAATAGCCAAAATTTGGAAGCAGCCCAAGTGCCCATAAGTAGATGAGTTGATATAAAAACTATGGTACATTTACACAATTGAATACTACTAGTAATTGGTCATAAAATAGAAGGAAATCTTGCCTTTTGCAATATCATGGATGGACCTGGAGAGTATTATGCTAAATGAAATAAGCTATTCAGAGAAAAAGAAATAGCATATTATTTCACTTATATGTGGAATCTAATGAAAAAAAATAAACTAACAAACACAACAGAGACTCATAGATAGAGAGAACAGACTGATAGCTGTCAGAGGGGAGAGGAGTTGGGAGACTGGATGAAAAATGTGAAGGGATTAAGCAAAAAGAAAAGCAAAAACTCATACACAGACAACAGTATGGTGAATATCAGAGGAAAAGGCTGTTAGGGAAGGTAAAGGAGCATAAGGGGTTATGATTTCTGACAAAAAAGAGAGCTGACTTGGAGTGGTGATCACAACATACAATACAATATACAGATGATGTATTGTAGAATTACTAAAGGTCCAGTGCATGAAAATCGTGCACGGGTAGGGTCCCCAGGCCTGGCGATCAGGGCCAATCAGGTTCCCCGACTCCCACCTCCTCCTTCACTCACTCCCTCAGTGCCCCGTCACCACCACTGGTTACCTGCCATGTTCTGTGCCACCACCTGGTGGTCAGCACACATCATAGCAAGTGATCAAACTCCTGATCTCATGGTCGAACTCCTGAGGGGACACTTTGCATATTAGCATTTTATATATATAGATACACCTGAAACTTATATAATTTCATTAACCAATGTTACCCCAATAAATTCAATAACAACTCAAAAAGACTAAAATGAAAATAAACTAAAGAATAGAAAAATAATATAGAAAAACATTTTAAGTTGATTATTTTAAAAAATATATATTTTTATTGATTTCAGAGAGGGAGGGAGAGGGAGAGAGAGATAGAAACATCAATGATGAGAGAGAATCATTAATTGGCTGCCTCCTGCACACCTCCTATTGGGGACTGAGCCCACAACCCGAGCAAGTGCTCTGACCAGAATTGAACTCGGGATCTTCCAGTCTGCAGTCTAATGCTCTATCCACTGAGCCAAACCAGCTAGGGCTTAAGTTGATTCTTTAAAAAGGTCAACATTATCAACAAACTTTCAGCTAGAAGAACCCAGAAAAATTGAGCAGATTCAAATGACTAAAACCAGGAATGAAAGAGGGTATACTACTACTGATCTTACAGAAATTTAAAAATGTATCAGAAAGGATCTATGCACCCCTATGTTCATAGCAGCACAATTCACAATAGCTAAGATTTGGAAACAACCTAAGTGCCCATCAGCAGATGAGGGATTAAAAAGTTGTGGTACATCTACACAATTGAATACTATGCTGCTATAAAAAAAGAAGGAACTTTTACCATTTGCAACAGCATGGATGGAACTGGAGAGCATTATGCTAAGCGAAATAAGCCAGTGGGAGAAGGATAAATATCACATGATCTCACTCATATGTGGAATATAATGATCAACATAATTTGACGAATAGAATAGACCCAGAGACAAATGGTAGGGGAGGGGGGAGGTTAGAGAGCAACCAAAGGACTAGTATGCATGCATATTAGCATAACCCATGGACACAGACACTGGGGCGGTGGGGGCTTGTACAGGTGGAAATG
>NW_005364953.1:729823-769218 GCF_000412655.1 Myotis brandtii | reverse complement strand
CGATGGTCTTAGGTGACCCCTGTGAAAGGGTCGTTGGACCCCCAAAGGGGTCGCAACCCACAGGTTGAGAACCGCTGCTCTAGGTTATCCGGGTTGTCACAAATGGCAAGATTTCATTCTTTTTTATGGCAGAATAATATTCCACTATATATACATATATAGATATAGATATAGATATATAGATATTAAGAAATAATTGTATTTCAACAGATTAGATAACCTAGATGAAATAAATTTCTAGAAAAATAAAACCTATCAAACCTGACTGAAGAATAAATACAATAGAGAATCTCAGATGGCAGCAGAGTAGATAGAAGTTAAATTCACCTCCTCTTACTACCAAATTGGAATTATAACTAAAATATAGAAAAGCAAAGCTGAATTACCAACTGAAAACTAGCTGAACAGAAGTCGTATAGCCAAGGATTTATAGAAGAAGCCACATTGAGACTGTTACAAAGGGCAGAGACTCGAAAAGGGCTGGCCCTGTTCCCATGGAAAGCAGCTGAGATTCTGGAGGGATATCTCAGCTGCAAAGGTTCCTCCTGAGGAGCATGAAATCTCAACCCCAAGCCAGGTTCCACATTCCAGCAAACAAGAGCCAGGAAGAGGCACCAACATAACATCTGGGTGTGAAAGTTGGTGGGGATTCTGTCTGCCAGGAAGAGACAGAGTTTGCTAGAGACACAGGTGTCCTCTAAAAGAACCAATGTATAAAATCTAGTTTACAGCCACTCACTCTTGTGTGAGTCAAGACTGGGTTGTGGGGCTCCAAGGAGAGAGCTGAAGGGACAACTGTTAGGGTCCCTGTGCTGAGTCCCTCTCCCACACCACAAATACCATTTTTCTTGGGTGGAGCACTCCCATCTATATTACATCAGCCTGGGAATTCTCACCCTACTGATTCCCTATGACCCCACCCTACAGAGATCATGCTCTATAGAGGAGTCATCTGGCTGTACAAGGGGTATAAAGGTCTGGAAAGACTCAGGGCATGTCAGAGATGGAGTTCTGTGATTTTGGGGTAGGTGCCATTTCCCAAGTTTCCAGGAACCTGACTGGCACTGCATGCCCCCCAGGAGAGATCTATTAGCCCCACCCTCCTGATTCACAGCAGCCCCACTCTGCTGATCTTGGGCTCTCTGGGAGGTCCAGACAGAATCGGGGACCAACTGAGTTGCATGGCTCTAGGGCAGAGGCAATTTTTCCTTCACCTGCCTGACTTCACACAGCAAAATATTGGTCTGTTTGGGTCTGATAACTCTGGCCTCACTCTGATGACTCTCTGGGTCTCATCCCACCACAAAAGTCCATGCAGACCCCACAGGAGGTGGCTGGCCTTGGTGTATCCTACGACTTTTGCTGAGTAGCTCAGACCCAAGACTGACACCAAGTTTGAACCTGCATCAATCTGGGGAACACCATTCATCCCTACCTGGTGACTCACTGAGAACTTACTTCCCATAAACTCCCATACTACCAAAGGCTCTTTAAGTGACTGAGTCTAAAAGGCAGCTGGTAGGTGGAGGGAGATGGAGGAGGATCTCAGGGTGCCTTGGGCTTTTTGTTGATGTGCCTTGAACTTGGTACTGGGGATAGTGGTATTGGTGCACCCTTTTTGGCTCTTCCTATGCACACTCAGGCCCAGTAGAGGCAGCCACAAACTGTGAATTACTTTTAAATACAAACGGGTAGCTTAAAACTGGTCACAGGCAGCATCTGATATCTGTACTGAAGTCCCTGCCAAGAATCCCCTGAACCAACACATCCCAGTGGTAAGCTTCAGACCACATCAGACAGGGGTGGGCAAACTTTTTGACTCGAGGGCCACAATGGGTTCTTAAACTGGACCGGAGGGCCGGAACAAAAGCATGGATGGAGTGTTTGTGTGAACTAATATAAATTCAAAGTAAACATCATTACATAAAAGGGTACAGTCTTTTTTTTTTTAGTTTTATTCATTTCAAACGGGCCGGATCCGGCCCGCGGGCCGTAGTTTGCCCACGGCTGGACTAGGACCAAATTAGTTCCAAAAGCAGGATATCCAATGTGAGATACTGGCAGGCACCAACCTCTACTTAAGTGAATTCTTTTCCTGTGGTCAGCACTTTCACAGCAACTACTGTGTTTGCTGTTGATCTTTGCAATCAGTAAGCTTAAGGGTCAACCCCAAGCATGCAGGAGCCAACAGCAATCAGGACTCAAATACAATAGGAGGGCTCATATAAACCACATAACGGACATTCTTGGAGCACCTTGATTGGGTGATCAGGGAGACTGTGCTACTTAACCCCACAGGACACCTACTACATAAGGCCACCTTACCAAGACTGGGAGACATAACAGATCTACCTAATACATAGAGGAAAATACAGAGAAGCAGAAAAATAAGAAACAAAGAAACATGTTCCAAATAAAAGAACAGGAGAAATCACCACAAAAAGAACTTAGTGAAATGGAGGCAAGCAGTCTACCAAATTCAAAGTTCAAAACAATGGTTAGAAGGATGCTCAAGAATCTTAGTGGAAGAATTAACTCAGTGAGATCTTATACAAAGAGATAGCAATAATAAAATAGGACATGGAAACCATAAAAAAACTAGTCAGAAATAAATAATACAATAACTAAAATGAAGAATATATTAGAAGGTATCAACAGTAGGTTATTTGAAGCAGAGGATAAAATCAGTGATTTGGATGACAAGGTAGCAGAAAACACACAATCAGCACAGCAAAAAGAAAAAAAAGAATTTTTAAAAAATGAGGATAGTTTAAGGGACCTCAGGGACAATAGGTGGCATAAAAAAAAAGCCATATCATAGGGGTACCAGAAGGAGAACAGAGAGAACAAGGGATTGAGAACCTAAGAAATAATGACTGAATTTTCCCAATGTGGTGAAGGGAAAGTACACACAAGTCCAGGAAGCCCAGAGAGTCCCAAACTAGATGGACCAAAAGAGGCCCACACACATCATAATTAAAATGGCAAAGATTAAGGACAAAGAGAGAATCTTAAAAGCAGCAGGAGAAAGACTGTTACCTACAGGAAAGCTCACATAAGACTTGTCAGCTGTTTTCTTGACAGAAACTTTTCAGGCCAGAAGGGATTAATGCAAAATATTTAAAATTATGAAAAGCAAGGACCTATAACCAACAATACTCTACACAGCTAGGCTATTATTTAAAATTAAAGGACAAATAGTTTTCCCATAGAGAAAAAGCATTATGAGAAGTGTTAAAGCAACTTTTTGAAGAAGAAGAAGAAGAAGAAGAAGAAGAAGAAGAAGAAGAAGAAGAAGAAGAAAAAGAAGAAGGAGAAGGAGAAAGAAAAAAAAGAAGAACACAATTATAAAGAATAAAATGGCAATAAATATTTACCTATCAATAATCACTTTAAATGTAAATGGCTTAAATGCTCCAATTAAATGACAGGATAGCTGAATGGATAATAAAATAAGACCCATGTAGATGTTGTCTAGAGGAGCCCACCTCAGGATGAAAGACACACACAGTCTGAAAGTAAAAGTATAGAAAAAGATATTTCATGCAAATGAATAAAAAGCGGGGAAGCAATACTTATATCAAACAAAACACACTTTATACAAAGGCTATAGCCTGGCCTGTTTTGCTCAGTGGTTAAGTGTCAGCCTTGGGACTGAAGGGTCAAAAATTCAATCCCCAGTTAAGAGTATGTACCTGGGTTGCAGGTTCAATCCCTGGCTCTGTTCAGGGTGAGGGAGGCAACCAATTGATGTGTCTATCTCACATTGGTGTTTATCTCTCTATCTCTATCTCTATCTATCTATCGATCTATCTATCTATCTATCTATCTATCTATCTTTATCATCTCTATCTCTATCTGTATCTCTTTCTCTTTCACTATCTCTATCTCTATTTCTCCCCCTTCTCCCTCCCTTTCACAGTCTCTAAAAATCAATGGAAAAAATAACTTCAGGTGAGGATTAATTAAAAAAAGGCTAGAAATAGGAAACAAAGAAGGACATTATGTAATGATAAAGAGATGAATACAACAGGAGGATTTAACTTTGTAAACATTTGTACACCCAACATAGGAGCACCTAAATATATAAATGAAGTATTTATGGACAAGGGAGAGATTTACAGAAAATACAGTCATAGTAAGGGATTTTAACACCCCTTTGGCATCAATGTCTTGATCTTCCAGACTGAAAATCAACAGAAAAAAAGCCATAATGACACAATAGATCAGACAGGTTTAATTTATATTTTCAGAGTATTTCATCCCAAAGCAGCAGAATATACATTATTTTTGAGTGCACATGGAACATTTTCTAGGATAGACCATATGTTAAATCAGAAAACAAGTCTCAATAAATTTAAGACAATTAAAATCATATCAAGCATCTTCTCTGACCACGATGGTAATGAACTAGAAGTCAATTATAAGAAAAAAAACTGAAAAACACAAAAACACATGGAAGCTAAATAGCATGTTACTAAACAATTAATGGGTCGACAACGGAATAAAGGAAGAAATAAAAAAATACCTTGAAAAATAAAAATGGGAACAAAACAACCCCAAATTTATGCAACATAGCAGAAGCAGTCCTGAGATGAAAATTCATAGCATTATAGGCCTAACTCAAGAAATAAGAAAAATCTTAAATAAACAATCTAATGTTACACCAAAAGGAACTAGAAAAAGAACAACAAAGTCCAAAATGAGTAGGATGAAGGCAATTATAAAGATCAGATCATACATAAATGAAATAATCTAAAAAGAACAATACAAAAGATCAGTGAAACCATGAGCTGTTTTTTTGAAACAATAAACAAGATTGATAAATCTTTAACCAGATTTATCAAGAAAAAAAGGGAGAGAAACCAAATCAATAAAATCAGAAATTAAAGAGGAGACGTAACAACTGACACCATAGAAACACAAAGAATTATAAGAAAATATTATGAACAACTAAATGTCAATTAATTAAGCCATCTGGAAGAAATGGCTAAATTTCTAAAAACATACTACCTTCCAAAACTGAATAAAATAGAAACAGAAAATCTGAACAGGCTGATTACAACTAATGAAACTGAAGCACGCGCATAAAAAAAATCCCAACAAACAAAATTTCTGGAGCATATTGATTCATAAGTGAATTTTAGCAAATATTCAAAGAAGAATTAATACCTATCCTTCCCAAACTATTCCAGAAATTTTAGGAGGAGGAAAGACTCCCAAGCTCATTTTACGAGGCCAGTGTTATTCTAATTCTAACACCAGATAAAGTCATAACAAAGAAAGAAAATTATAAGCCAATATCCCTGATGAACATAGATACTAAAATCCTCAATAAAATGTTAACAAACTGGATCCAGCAATGGATTTAAAAGATCATACAGCATGACCAAATGTGATTTATTCCAGGGATGCAAGGTTGGTATAATATCCCCAAATCAAACTACATAATCAACACATAAACAAAATGAAGGATAAATCATATGATTATATCAATAGATGCAGAACATTCATTAAAAAAATAGCACCTATTTATTTATTATAAAATTCTCAGCAAAGTAGAAATAGAAGGAACATCCCTCAACATAATAAAAACCATATATGGCAAACCCACAGCTAAAGCTAACATCATAACCAGTGAAGAAACCTAAAAGCATTTTTCTTAAGATCAGGAACAAGACAGGGTTGTACACTTTCACCACTCTTAACCAACATAGTACTGGAAGTCCTAGCCATAGCAATCAGACAAGAAGAAGAAATCAAAGGCATCCAAATTGAAAAGGGAGAAACAAAACTGTCATTATTTGCCGATGGCATGATATTATATATGGAGAACTCTAAAGATTCCACCAAAAACTACTAAAACTGATAAATAAATTCAGTAATGTTGCATGATACAAAATTAATAATCATAAATTTGTTGCATTTTATACAGCAATAATGAATGATCAGAAACAAAAAATAGAAAAAGAATCCCATTTACAATTGCATCAAAAATACCTAGGAATAAATGTATCCAAGGAGGCAAAATACATGTAGTTGAAAAATTAGAACACACTGAAGAAGACAGAAATAAATGGAAGTATATGCTGTGATCATAGATAGAAAGAATCAATATCATAAAAATTTCCATACAATCCAAAGCAATCTATAGATTCAATGAAATTCCTATCAAAATATCAATGGTATAGTTCACAAAAGGAGAACTAATATTCCAAAAATTTATATGGGTCCATAAAAGACCCCCAAAAGCCACAGCAATCTTGAGCAACAGAAACAAAGTTTTACATGGATTGACCTAGTGGGTATTATGCTAAGTGAAATAAGTCAGTCAGTGAAAGACAAATGCCAAATGATTTCATTTATCTTTGGAATCTAAAGGACCATATAAGGAAACAAATAAAACAGAAAGAGACTCATAGATACAGAGAAAAGACTGAGGGTTGCTCAGGGGCGGGCCATTGGCAAACTAAGTGGAAAAGGTGAAGGAAAAGATTCAGAAGTACAGATTAATACTTACAAAATAGTAATGGGAATTTATAGTGCAGCATAGGGAATACAGTCAATAACAAAAAAATAAATAGAAGACCTGAATAGACCTTTAAAAAATAAAATTATTAATTTAAAAACTTTCTACAAAAAAGCCTAGGCCTAGATGGCTTTAATGATGAATTCCATTGAATGTTTAATGAAGGATTAATAACATTATTAGCAAACTCTATAAAAACAGAAGAGGAGGAAACACTCACTCACTCATTGAGGCCAGTAGTATGCTCATACTAAAATCAGACAAAGGAACCACCAGAAAAGAAAAATATAAACCATTATCTCTTGTAAATATAAATATAAAAGTTATCAATCAAAATACTAGAAAACCTGAATCAGAAGATATCATTAGGATTATACAACATAACAAAGTGGGATTAATCCCAGGATCGGTAGTTTATCATCTATCTATGTCAATGTAATACAGTAAATTAATAGAAAAAGTGACAGAAAATTGCATGCTTATCTCAATAGATGAAGAAAAAAATGTTTGACAAATCCAACTCCTCATGAAAAAGAAACACTAAATAAAATAGGAATATAAATAATTTATCTCCTGTACAAATAGTCTATAAAATAACACAGGTAACATCAGATTACATTGAGAAGCCTGTGTGCTTTCCTGCTAATTCAAGGAACAAGTCAAAGATGTTTATTTTTGCTGGTTATATTCAACACTAGGGATATATACAAAAATTTGTGCACTCGGGGGGGGGGGGTCCTTCAGCCCGGCCTGTGCCCTCTCGCAGTCTGGGACCCCTTGGGGGATGACCACCTGCTGGCTTAGGCCTGCTCTTCGGGGGATTGGGCCTAAACTGGCAGTCAGACATCCCTCTGGCAGCCCAGGAGCCCTCAGGGGATGTCCACTTGCCAGCGGGGAGCAGGCCTAAGCTGCAGTTAGACATCCTTGGCACTGCTGAGGAGGCGGGAGAGGCTTCCACCACCACCTCTGTACTGGCAGCCGTCAGCCTGGCTTGTGGCTGAGCGCACTGACCACCAGGGGGCAGCTCCTGCATTGAGCGTCTGGCCCTTGGTGGTCAGTGTGTGTCATAGTGACCAGTCATTCCCAGTCATTCTGCTGTTAGGGTTAATTTGCATATTACCCTTTTATTATATAGGATAGAGGCCTGGTGCATGGGTGGGGGCCGGCTGGTTTGCCCTGAAGGGTGTCCTGGATCAGGATGGGGGTCCCGCTGGGGTGCCTGGCCAGCCTGGGTGAGGGGCTGATGGCTGTTTGCAGCTGGTCACATCCCCTTCAGGGTGGGGGTCCCCACTGGGGTGCCTGGCCAGCCTGGGTGAGGGGCGGATGGCTGTTTGTAGGCGGGTCAAGCCTCCCCCTGTGGGGACCCTCACCCCATGGAGGTGTGGTCAGCCTGGGTGAGGGGCTGATGGCTGTTTTCAGGCTGGCCACACCCTCTTTAGGGTGGGGTGTCCCCACAGGTGTGCCTGGCAAGTCCGGGTGAGGGTCTGAGGGCCGTTTTCAGGCTGGCCAAGCCCCCCCAGCAACGGAAGCTCACAGCATCTCCTTTTTTCTTTTTTTTTTTTATTCTGGGATTTATTTACCTTCTATAATTGAAACTTGTAGCCTTGAGAGGAGCTCAGAGCCAGCTAGGGAGGGCAGGAGCGAAGCTTGGCTTCCTCCAAGCCTCCTGCTCGCTCCAGCTCCATGGCCACGGCCGGCTGAAAGCAGGTATCTGGGGTTTATTTACCTTCTATAATTGAAACTTTGTTGCTTCAAGTGGAGCTCAGAGCAGCCGAGGCAAGTGGGAAGCTTGGCTTCCTCCATCATTGGGGCAACCAAGCCTCCTGCTTGCTCCAGCTCTGTGGCTGCCGGCCGCCATCTTGGTTGGTTGGGTTAATTTGCATATAATCACTCTGATTGGCTGGTGGGTGTGGCTTAAGGCATAGTGAAGGTATGGTCAATTTGCATGTTTGTCTTTTATTAGTGTAGATTGTACTGGAGGTTTCAACCAGGATGACACACATTCTTGAAGCATTCCATATTATTTTTAAAAAATGGCTAAGTACTTGAGTGGACATTATTCCAAATGTGATAGGAATGCCCAATAAGTATATGAAAAGAACCTCAACATTATTAATCATTTGGGAAATTCAAATCAATACCACAATGAAATACTATTTCACTCTCACTAGCAAGGCTGTAACAAGAACAACAACAACAAAAAGAAAAAAAAAAACTATTGGAGAGGATGTGGAAAATTTAAACTCTTATATATTGCTTGTTGGAATATAAAATGGTGCAGCATCTGTGGAAAACAATTTGGGTTTCAATATAAGTTTCAAAATATTGTTCAATAAGATTGTTTTTAATTATCTGAATAAATATGGGTAAAGAGAAAACAAAAGTTGCATAATAAGACGTCCAGGGTTAAGTTTAATATACAAGGTGCATGCATGAAGTCTTGTATACTTACTAGAAGTCAACCATTCAAGTGGGCTTTGGTTCTTCCTTTCTAACAACCAATGTAAAAAGCAAAATATCAGCTCTTATCTAATCCTAAGAAAAAACTTGACCTGAAAAATTTCCTTTCTGTGTGCTCATAGAGGTGACATTACAATTGACACACACACAAAAAAAACCAGGGTTACACATATATAATACCTTATAAAGAAAAAAAATAATTAAAAAAAGAAATGGTGGACCTTGAACAAAACAACAACCAGGGTTAAGAAAACAACTACCTTTATAGGAAGAGTCTTGTCATATATGTTTGTAAGATCATGATAAAGTTTAATTCAGTAAAACTAGTTCTATCAGCAGCTTAAATAATGTAGGTTAGGTATATAGTTTTCTGATGGCCCACCTTTTACTTTGAGACATTTTGGAGTAGTTACAAAATGAAAGAATTGCATCCTTTGCATCCTTTAAAAGATTTTCCATAAAAATTATTTTTTCAACCATGTTTTAGATATGTATTAAAAGAATGGCAAATGCAGATCTCTACAAGGGCCAGGAGAATAAAATAAATGAGAGAAGTGGGATTTTTAAAAATTAAAAACAAATTACAAATACATGGAAAAACGGTATGTAACATATGACCACCTCCATTTGAGGGATTGAAGGCTAGGTAAACTAGAGTCTACTCCTTCCAATCAACCTATTTTTATCATAACTAAAATATGGTCAAGTATTGCTAGTTACCTTAGTTTTCCTTGCATATTACTCAAAGGTCAGTTACAGAAAATAGAAACAACTAAGACTATTTTAAATATAGATTAAAGGGCCTCAATATGGAAAACTGAGTGTTTGCAATTTATTGAGGGTGGATTTTTAGGAATGATTACAAACAGAACTATGAAGAATCAGACCTCAAGTAAGCCATCAACTTCAATCAGGAAAGTGGGAAATCCTGAATATTTCAGTTGAACTGTGGACTCCAAGAACAATACAATTAGGAAGCTACTGCTGCTGTGAATGGTTAGTTTCAGGGACATGCCTTTCCAATTAGGTCCACACTGGAAACAAACATAGTAGCAACAACAACTAAAGGATGAATCTTCTGGCACTGCTCCTTGATTCCCACAAAATGGTGATAGGAATACCACTACAGATAAACCATAACCTCCACGATCATGCTTGACACCAGAAGCAGCTCAAAACTGTTTTTAAAATCTCACTTAAGTAAACCTGATTGGTGAAAGCGAAAAATAAATAATATCTGGAAGCTCACTTAGAAGTGTAATTTTTAACATTTTAGTTAAAAACTTGTGTGTATGTGAAGTATACAGAGTAACAATCTAGTCTATCTACCATATACAGGGTATCCCCCCAAAATGTATGTACAGCTGATAGCTCAATTTTGAAAATAAAATGTATTTTAAGAAATACTGCCTTTATAATTATTCAAAGTGTTTATATATATATTGGGGGTAATACTCTATACTTTTATGTGAAAAAAAATCACCTAATTTTTAAAGTGCTGGCAATTAATTCAATTTTTAAAAAAACATATTTAATGGGCAGGCCAACAGTATGGGAATTGATGAAGTACATCCGTGAACTTCCATGAACATCCATGAGAAATA
Organism: Myotis brandtii; assembly: GCF_000412655.1. Lineage (NCBI taxonomy): Eukaryota > Metazoa > Chordata > Mammalia > Chiroptera > Vespertilionidae > Myotis > Myotis brandtii. Next base: position 758,625 of record NW_005364953.1, on the reverse strand, counting down.
ACTGGATGGTAGCTTGTGGCCCACTTCAACATGAAAAAATAGAAAATCATGACCTGCACTCCAGTCTATGAAGGAATACCATTTTATATACAGTGTTTTCCTCTATAAAACACACTTAAATTTGTATTTATCTTACCAAAGTAGAAATGCTTGTTAAAGTAATAGTCCAACAATATTCATGTTTCTACAGTAAAACTGAAAAATTCTCCCTCTCACCTACCCCTGCCACTCCCCCTTTGAAACCTTTATTAGTATTGTGAGATAAATCATACTTCACTATGAATTAGGTATGAAAAGAAGTAAATGTATCCAATAATGAAGAGAAAATAAATTAAAATACAACCTAATCATCATATAGCCCAGATGTAAAATTTAACTTCTAAAAACTGAGCAATTAAAAACAGAAAAAACAAAACAAAATTACTTACAATTATGTGGGTTGACTGGGTGATTCTTCCACTGCAAATTGTGCCAGTTTGAGTCACGCATATATCTTCATTCATTTAGCTGGAGTGCCTTGATTCTCATCCATGTGGAGTCTCTTTTAATATTGTCTTACCCTCCAGGACCTCCTAGATTTTGATTTGATCTTGACCTTGAGACATTCTCAGACTTTAATCAATTCCATGAGGCCATTTCTTACTTTGAGAACCATTTTTTTTTTCAGCTGAAAGGCTGCAAATGAGAAAAAAAGAAGTTTTATTCTCCAAACAAGGAAGTCTTATATTGGAACTATTTACTCCACATTATTCTTGAAAACCGAACTTTAGCTCATCTCTCTCATCTCATACTTTATCACAGATAGCTTAAAGAAACCAATTGACACTTTTGAATTTTTGACAATTTGATTTCCTGGCTATCACCTTAACAAGTTGTGTTTGCTAGATATTTTGTCTACCTTTCAAGATATCACAGGTGACAATCTTGTCAATGTAACACCAATACGTAATACATAACCCCCTTTTCCAGGCCTTAATAGCAGTTTCCTCACTGCTTTATTAGCCTTTAATAAGTAACAATGTCCTCAGCACTCTTCCAGTCACCTAGTCTCAAAGACAACTATGTTACATTTTTGTTACAGAAACACCTCATTTCTATTTTAGTTATCTATTGTTGCTTAATAAACAATACAAAACCCAGTAATTTAAAACAACGATTTGTTATTTCTTGCAAGTCTATAGATTGACTCCACAGTTATTCTTCTCCACATAGTATCAGATGGAATCACCCACATGACTGCATTAAACTGGGTCATTTCAGTCTCCTTCACTGTGCTTTCTCACCATAGGGTGTCTAATCTCCCAGTGCTTCTCTATATGGCCTCTATAAGAGAAGGATAGCATAGACTTCCTTACAAAATAATAGCTGGTTTCTAAAAGAGAGAAAAAAAAGGAATTCCACAAGCCTTGACTGCTGATTCCCAGAAGTAGCAAAGCATCATTTCCATTTCATTCTATTGTTCAAAAACTTACAAAGACAACCAAGATTCAAGAAGAGTGAAAACAGACACTTATTTATGAGAAGAGTACAAGTTGAAAACTAACCTATCAAACTCAGCAACCTACAGAACCAAAAAACTCAGCAACTCCCAAATAAGATACATACAAAGAAACTCCAGCTAGGTCCATATAGAGAAAAAATAATACTACATAGATTGGAACAATACTAGGAATGACAGCTGCCTTCTTATAAAAAATTTAAATGGAGTATATACATATTTAAAGTGTTAAAAAAACACCTGTCAAATTAGAATCCTATACACTACAAAAATATCTTTCAAAAACAGACTAAATGAAGAAAATTCCAGACATACAATAGCCACAGAATTTGTCTCTAATAGACATATACTACAACAAAGTAAAAATTAAATAGTTCTCAGGCAAAATGATGTAACACCGGCTAGAAACCTAGATTTTCAGGAAAAAAACAAAGAGCATCAGAAAGGATAAGTATGTAGGTAACTATAAGAACATACTAAATAAAAATAAAACATTACATTCTTGTATATAGCAATTTATTATGGTGTTTATAATATATGCATTAGTATCATATATCATAGTAAAGTACGTATATTGGAAAGAAAATATAGTATTATACTAATGTAATATTCTTATGCTGTGTTAAAAATAGTGAAATATTATGTGAAATTAGGATACAATTAGTTAAGGATGCATCCTGTAATTTTTAGAGAAACCACTAAAAATAACACAAAAGGTCAACAGAGGGAATAAAAACAAATACTAAAATATACATAATTAGCACAAAAGAGGAAGGAAAAAGGAGAAGAAAAAAGAAAAGACAACATAAACAGAAAACAAATAGCAAGATGACAGACTTACCATAGCAAAATTAATTTAAATATAAATGAGCCAAATACTATAATTAAAGAATAAAAATTTTCAGAGAGGAGAATAAAGCAAAATCAAATTCTGTATTTTATAATAATTGTAATTTAAATATATGAACATAGTTTGAAATTAAAAGAATAAAAATATTTATCATGACAATATTAATATCAGAAAATATAGACTATATAGAAAAGAGTAATGCTACAAAGAGAGTAATTTCATAATAATAAAAGGGTAAATTAATCAGGAAGACATAATAATCCAAAATGTGCATATACCTAGGAAGAGAGCTTCAGAATACCAAATAAAAATAGACAAAATTTAATATATACAAATATACAATCATTATTAAATATTTTAATACCTCTCTGAGAAAGAGAAAGAATAGGTAGATAAGAAATCAGTAAAAATATAGAAGATTTGATCAATAACAAGTCATCTTTACCTAAAGGACATTTATAGATTTCTATACTGAACAAATATAGTAAACATATTGTATTTAAATGTCTTGGTAATTAATTAAACATTCAAATACATTCACCAAGATACTCCAAATGTGGAGCTATGGAGGAAATTTCCATAAATTTCAAAGGAGCGAAATCATATAGAGTATGGAATTACATTAGAAATCAATAATAATTAGATATCTATAATATCTAGACATACTTGGAAATTTTTCATCAAACTTATAAATTAACAATTGTTCAAAGAAAAATTAGAAACTACTTTAAGCTAAATTACAATGAATGTATAGCATATCAAAAATTGTGGGATAAAGCTAACATTTTGCTTAGAGGCAAACATATACCTTGAAATGCTTAAATAAAAAATAAATGTTTAAAATTAATGACCTCTGCTTTTTCTTAACAAGCTATAAAAAGAACAAATTAAACCCACAGTAAGTAGAAAAGAAGAACTGAAATTAATAAAATAGAAATAGGATAAGTTATAGAGAAAATCTACAAAGCCAAATATTTTTCTTTTACAAAATTGAAATTGGTAATTCACTAGTAATACTAATAATGACAAAAAAAGTAAGATAGCACAAAGCACCTATATTAAAAATGACTGAGGGAACAACACTACAGTTCTCACAGACATTGAAAACATAAAAGGGAATATTATGAACAATTTTAAAGTAATAAATATTACAACTTGAAAAACAATTATCTAAGTCTTTGGAAGGCACAAACTACCAAAACTCAAGAAAGGAAAAAGAAAATGTAAATAACCTTGTATCTATTAAGGAAAACAAATAATAAAAAACAAACAACCTAGCCAAAAAGAAAACTTTAGACCCACATGGTTTCCTTAGTGAATTGCATCAAACATTTGAGGAAGAAATAACATCAATCCTAATCTTAAAACTTGTAGGAAGGGAGAACACTTCCCACCTCATTTTATGAGATGAGCATAACACTATTGACAAGACCTGACAAAGAATGACAAGAAAATTAGAGATAGATATTACTCATGAATATAGAATCAAAATTCCTTAGTAAAAGAGTAGAAATAAATATCAGTAACATATTAAAATGATATGACTAAGTAGGACTTATCCTAGCAATGCAAAGTTGAGTTAGCTTTTTAAATTTATTTTATTTATTTTATTTATTTTAGAGAAGAAGGGAGAGGGAGATAGAGAGATAGAAACATCCATGATGAGAAAGAATCATTGATCGATCGGCTGCCTCCTGCACGGCCCTTACTGGGGATCGAGCCCGCAACCCAGGCATGAGCTCTTGAATAGAATTGAACCTGGGACCCTTCAATCTGAGGGCCAACACTCTATCCACTCAGCCAAACCAGCTAGGGCTTGAGTTATCATTTTAAAAGAAATTGTTGAAATTCACCATTATTACAGACTAAAATTAAATCTATATTATCTATTCAATATATGCAGAAAAACATTTCACATACTTCAAGACCAATTCATAAAAAAATAAAAACTTTCAGCATATTAGGGCTAGAAGGAAGTTTCCTCAGCCAAACAAATGGCATCTATGAAAAATGTACTATTTTAGCCCAGATTTGTCAAATAGAAATATTTGGTTGACCTTCACTAGAATTGAAGTTAAGGGCACAAAGAGAAAACCAATTATCCAGCACAAACTAAACAAATTTCCAACTTGACTTTAGGCTCCAATTAGAACAAGGTGCAAGCATGCACAAAGACACACAAATACACATATACACATATGACAAGCATATGTTCACAGATATGTAATAAACATTATTGGAAATGTTTAATTATCCTTTTCAAAATATAACTTCAATGGATACTGAGGCAGGTTTGCCATGTACAGCTAAGCAAAGTGTACACTGCACAACTAAAGGGGCATCATTCATACAGGCAACAATGTCAATGGCATTCCCTGGACTTGTAAAATAAAATGGCCTATTATGAGGCATTTTCCTCTAGCAAAGTTATTCAAGAAGTATGAATTATACCTACCAAATTGCTTATAAAACTCACACTGCAAATACTACATGAAGAAACCAGGTTACCAGTTATCAATAAATTTTCATATCTTTTCCAAAGTTTGTATTCAGTGTTCTGCAAAAGTAGTATTGAATTCTCATCCAAGTTACCAAAAGAAGCACCACTCTTGCCCTTTCAGAGTAATTTTCTGATGCAATATCTATCACATTTTCCTTCCTCAAAATGAACCTGTCTTGATTTATATGTTCTCAGAAGGCAATCTGAAGAATTGTTGTTGAAGGAATAAGAGTTGATAATTTATATTATCCTCTATTATTTATATTGATTAACATGGTTGGCAATATCTTCCACAGTGATTTTTTTCCAGAAAATAAAAGGTTTTTCAAACAACTGTTTCTTTTTTTAAAAAAATTCTTTATTGTTTAAAGTATTACATATGTGTCCTTTTTCCCCCATTGACCTCTCCCCAGCCGTTCCCAACCCCCAACACATGCCCTCACCCACTACTGTCTGTGTCCATGGGTTATGCTTATATGCATGCATACAAGTCCTTTGGTTGATCTCTTATGCCCACGCTCACCCCCACCCCACCCCTGCCTTCCCTCTGAGGTTGGTCGGTCTATTCCATGCTCCTATGTCTCTGGATCTATTTTTTTCATCAGTTTATGTTGCTCATTATATTCCACAAATGAATGAGATCATGCGATATTTATTCAAACAGCTGTTTCTTATTAGACCACTCATAAAAGCCAAGGTCAACCCATTAAATGGTAACTCAAGTGAAAGTGTTTCCACTGGGAACTCAGCTAACAGAGCCCAGTCTATTGCATTCTGTGATCTAACTTGGCATAAGAATATAACTACAAGAATCTAAAAGAATTGATAGTTAACGTAGCACAGTAATTCAATCTCAAATACCAGTTGTCTCAATTGCACTTCTTTCAGCAGCTGGATAGCAGTCAATTCAAGTATGATCTCTCAGAAGTGTTTCTAGAATCCTGATATCCCAAGTTATTAATTAAAGTGAAAGTCATATACTTTAGATATTTGATAAGCTAAAGACTAAGCTAATGTTATATTATATGACAATTCAGAGGCCCAACCTGTATTCTTGCTGAGGCAGAGTTAGCCCACCTATACATAGAACTGCCTGCAGGATTGCCTTTAGGCATAGCCAAATGTTTACTTAAAAAAAGAAAATTTGAATCTATTCTAGTGCTTAAACAGAAATCCTGTTGCATTTGCAAAGTTCCAAATCCTAGGGCATGAGAGAGATCATCTTGACCTAGAAAAAGTTAAGAAAAACCTTATCATGAATCTAAATCATCCTGACTCATAATCTTGTAGAACATCTGATTTGAAATTACACTTTATTGAAATGGGCCTGTCAGGTTGGGTATCCCCAAGTAGTTGAACAAATTAACATGCTGGGTAAAATTACTGGTATTCTTTACTTGAACAATTTAAAATATAGCAATAGGGATGGCTCACTTTTTCTATGACAGACTGATATTTTCATAATGATGAAGTGGAAATGTCTGGTCACTAAAATACAGATAGTTAAAAGAAAATCACCTAAAGCTTTATTTCCTATCCAACAAAATACTCAAAACACTATTCAGATAATATCAACAATGCGTTTAGCTCACTGCACAAATATTCAGTGGTAATATAAGCCCAGAATTTATGCTACTCCATTATTGATTGTGGTGTAGACAAAAGTTATTTTACCTACAGTCAACAACAGGGCTATTATACTACAGACTGAGTATTCCAAAAAAGGAACTAGATAATCTAAAACATTTATTCATTTCTATGGGTAGATACTGCTGACTTAAGGTGAAATCAAATTACAATCTGTCTATGAGTTAATTGGGATTCAAAGGGGAAATTGTTCCTTTATAAAATATTTATAACAAAAAAGAATGAAAATACAATATCCCAAACTAAAGAGGTATCATTCTTCCTCACTATAGATCTGTAAAGACCAGAGAGGCTTTGGCACATCTGGCTTAGGGCCAAGGTCAAAAACTATTAGTCTCATCTGTTCTCTGGACAAAGAAAAATATAATCATCAAAGTGTGGTCCATCAGAAAATTAAGTAATATAATATGCCAATATCATTAACATAAAGAACAAAAAATACATTATCATATCAATAAGATAGAAAAAAACATTTGACAAAACCTAATATCCCTTTAGAAATAGAAATAAATTTACTGGAGTTGATGAGGACATCTATGAAAAACACACAGCTAGCTATAAGATACCTGGGAATAAACTTAACCAAGGAGGTGAAAGACCTATACTCAGAAAACTATAATACATTTAAAAAAGAAATAGAGGAAAATGCAAATATGTGGAAGAATATACCATTTTTTTTTTGGATTCTTTTTTTTTTATTAAATCTTTATTGTTCAGGTTACATTTGTTCCTCTTTTTTTCCCCCCCATAACTCCCCTCCTCCCAGTTCCCACCCCACCCTCCGCCCTCACTCCCCACCCACTGTCCTCATCCATAGGTGCACGATTTTTGTCCAGTTTCTTCCCGCATCTCCCATTCCCCTTTCCCCCCCAAGAATAGTCAGTCCATTCCCTTTCTATGTCCCTGATTCATTATAATCACCAGTTCATTCTGTACATCAGATTATTTATTCACTTGATTCTTAGATTCACTTGTTGATAGATGCATGTTTGTTGTTCACAATTTGTATCTTTACCTTTTTCTTCTTCCTCCTCTTAAAGGATACCTTTCAGCATTTCGTATAATACTGGTTTAGTGGTGATGAACTCCTTTAGCTTTTCCTTATCTGTGAAGCTCTTTATCTGACCTTCAATTCTGAATGATAGCTTTGCTGGATAAAGTATTCTTGGTTGTAGGTTCTTGGTATTCAGCACTTTGAATATTTCTTGCCATTCCCTTCTGGCCTGCAAAGTTTCTGTTGAGAAATCAGCTGACAGTCGTATGGGTATTCCCTTGTAGGTAATTGAGTCTCTTTCTCTTGCTGCTTTTAAGATTCTCTCTTTGTCTTTTGCTCTTGGCATTTTAATTATGATGTGTCTTGGTGTGGTCCTCTTTGGATTCCTTTTGTTTGGGGTTCTCTGCGCTTCTTGGACCTGTAAGTCCATTTCTTTCACCAGGTGGGGGAAGTTTTCTGCCATTATTTCTTCAAATAGGTTTTCAATATCTTGCTGTCTCTCATCTTCTGGCACCCCTATTATTCTGATGTTGGTACGCTTGAAGCTGTCCCAGAGGCTCCTTACACTATCTTCGTATTTTCGGATTCTTTTTTCATTTTGCTTTTCCGGTTGGGTGTTTTTTGCTTCTTCGCATTTCAAATCTTTGACTTGATTCTTGCGCTCCTCTGGTCTGCTATTGGGTGTCTGTATAATATTCTTTATTTCAGTCCGTGTATGCTTAATTTCTAGTTGGTTCTTTATCATAGCATCGAGGGTCTCATTAGTTTTCGTGACTCTCTCCTCAAGTTTATTGACAGCTTCTAGCACATTTTTGCAAGCCCTCAAAATTGCGATTTTTAGCTCTATATCCTCCATTTCTGTCATGTTTTTTTGTCTCCGCATTTTTTATGCTTTCTTGGTGCACCCCCTAGTGGTCTTTGTGCGCAGTCTTGTTCTAGTTGAGCCTTGATTGTTGTAGTTAATACTAGAGGGATTTGACCACCAGGCCGACTGGCTGTGAGAATCAGCTGTGTCTGCTGCAGTGGGAAAACTTCTGTCCTCTGGGGGGGCGCTAATCTAGCCTTTGCCTGCGGCGATCCGGCAAATGGCTCTGCGCAGGGCTTGGGCGGGGCGGGCTCAACAGGGCGGGCGGAGGGAGCCGTTATGGTGCCCTCAGTCCTGTTCCCAGAGGCTCTGCTTCTCAGAACCCCCGGAACCGCTGCAAACCTCGGAGGGAAAGCTGCCTTCCAACTGATGCCAGACACTCCCGCTTCTCCCGTTTGGGTCCGAGTCCCCAGCGATTCGCCCGTATCTGGAGCTCAGAGTCTGAGACTCCCCCCTGACCGAAAACGACAACCGCGCTCTCAGCCACCAGCCCGCTTTGCGCGCGCACCTCCGCACCTGAGTTTTTTCCACACTGCGCCTCCTCTGAGCCTCGGTGTGCTGTTATTTTTCCTTCTAGTTGAAGAGTCTCTCCTCAGCCAGCCTTCCTGTGGTTCTGGGTGATGTCCGTTCCGTCTTTTAGTTGTATTTTTGAAGTGGTTGTTTGCGGCAGCAGTCTCCGGTGTTTACCTATGCCGCCATCTTGGTCTCCTCGAAGAATATACCATTTTCATGGATTGGAAGAATTAACATAATTAAAATGTCCATACTACCCAAAGTAATCTATAGATTCAAAGAAATCTCTTTTAAAATACCAATAGCATACTTCACAGATCTAGAACATGTTCCAAAAATTTATATGGAACCAAAGAAAAGAAGACCTCAAATAGCCACAAGAATCTTGAGAAAGAACAAAGTTGGAAGGATCACTCTACATGATATCAAAATATACTACAAAGCTATAGTAATAAAAACAGCCTAGTACTGGCACAAGAACAGGCATATAGATCAATGGAACAGAACAGAGACCCCAGAAAATGAACTACACCATTATGGTCAATAAATATTTAACAAAGAAATCAAGTACATACAATGGAGAAAAACAGTCTCTTCAACAAATGATAAATGAGCAGGCACATGAAAAAATGAGCAGGCACATGAAAAAAGATGAAACTAGAGCACCAACTTATACCATACATAAGAATAAACTCAAAATGGATAAAAGACTTAAATATAAGTTATGAAACCATAAAAATCCTTGAAGAAAACATAGGCAGCAAATTCTCAGACATTTTCATCAATACATCACCTAGGGCCGTGGTCGGCAAACTGAGGCTCTCGAGCCACATGTGGCTCTTTGGCCCCTTGAGTGTGGCTCTTCCTAAGCCTTAGGAGTACCCTAATTAAGTTAATAATGTACTTACCTATATAGTTTAAGTTTAAATAATTTGTCTCTCAAAAGAAATTTTAATCGTTGTACTGTTGTTATTTGGCTCTGTTGACTAATGAGTTTGCCGACCACTGACCTAGAGCAAGAGAAACAAAGAAAAAAAATAAACATATGGGTCTACATCAAACTAAAAAGCTTCTGCACTGCAAAAGAAACCATAATCAAAATGAAAAGGGAACCCACTGTATGGGAGAACATATTTGGCAAAGATAAATCTGATAAGGGGTTAATTTCTAAAATATAGAAATAACTCATACAACTCAACCAAAGGAAGAAAACCAATCCAATAAAAAAAATGGGCACATTATCTAAATAGACACTTCTCCAAAGAGGACATACAGATAGCCAAGAGACATATGAGAAAATGCTCAATGTCATTAATCAGAGAAATGCAAATTAAAACCACAATGAGAGCCCTAGCTGGTTTGGCTCCTTGGATAGAGTGTCAGCTGTGGACCGAAGGATCCCAGTTTTGATTCAGGTCAAGGGAACATACCTCGGTTGCAGGCTTCTCCCTGGCCCAGGCCCTGATCAGGGTTCCTGCAGGAGGCAACCAATCGATGTGTTTCTCTCACATCGATATTTCTGGCTTTCCTTCTCTCTTCCACACTCTAAAATCCAATGGAAAAATATCCTCGGGTGAGGATTTTAAAAAACCAAAAAATCCACAATGAGATATCACCTCACACCTGTCAGAATGGCTATCATCACTAAATCAACAAACAGCAAGTGCTGGAGAGGATGTGGGAAAAGGGAACACTATTACACTGCTGGTGGGAATACAGACTGGTGCAGCCACTATGGAAAACAGTATGGGGTTTTCTCAAAAAATTAAAACTTTGAACTGCCTTTTGACCTAGCAGCCCCACTTCTAGGTATATATCCTAAATACCCCAAAACACCAATCAGAAAGAATATATGCACCCCTATGCTCATAGAAGCATTATTTACAATATCTACGATTTATAAATAGCCCAAGTGCCCATCAGTAGATGAAAGGATTTAAGAAAAAGTTGTGGTACATTTGCACAATGGAATATTATGCAGCAGTACAAAAAGAGGGATCTCCTACCCTTTGAGACAGCTTGGATGGACCTAGAGATTATTATGGTAAGTGAAATAAACCAGTCAGAGAAAGACAAATATCACATGATCTCATTTATTTGTGGAATCTAATGAACAAAATTAACTAACCAAAAAACAGTCCAGAGGCATGGAAAAGATTGCGGAATCTCAGGGGAAGGGGGGAAGGAAGAGATGAACGAAATAATTTATATGCCTATATGCATAGCACATGGATACAGACAATAGTGTGGTGAAGGCCTAGGGGAGAAGGGGCAGGGAAGAGACATAAAAGGGGGCAAAGTGGGGGATATCTATAATAATGTCAACAATAAAAATATTAAAATAATAACATAGCTAACATTATACTTAATGGTGAAAGACTGAGTGCTTTAACCCTTAAGATTAAGACATGGAAGCATGCAACAAACTGATGATTCTCAGAGGGAAGGGGGTTTGGGAAGAGATTAATCAAAGAACTTATATGCATACTAGAGGCCTGGTGCACAAAATTTGTGCACTGGGGCGGGAGTCCCTCAGCCTGGCCTGCACTCTCTCGCAGTCCAGACCCCTCGCTCCTTACCATCCGCCTGCTCGCTGGTCCTTACCATTGCTGAGAAACTTGGACTCCTTCCTCTGTAGTCACACAACTGTCACATGCCAGGCAGTCACTCAGAAATAGCTTGACATTGGCCAACTTATGTAATTCTCCCTTCTCTCCATTCTCCTGAGCGGCATTCTTTTGGTCATCGATTTTTTTGTTTGTTTGTTTTTTTCAAAAACCTTACAAAATTTATATGAATATAACATACAAAGATGCAGCCTCCTTTGTAGGAACAGGGAAGGAAGGGGTGGTTAAGAAGGCACAGGGAGCTGCAGCAAGCATCAGCTATGGGGAGGGCCAAGGGGGAGAGGAGGTTGGCACTGAGGCTGAGGCCCTAGAGCCGTTGCTGGGGAAGTAGGGATCCCCTCTGAGTGCCACGTTCTGAGGCTGAACTAATTGGTCAAGCTGAGGCAGAGGTGGGTGGTCATATCAGCCATCTTTGGTGTTGTTTACCCTTTCCCACCCAAGCTGTTGTAAAACCTCAGAGCCCTGGATTCTAAAGGCCCCATCCAGAGCAGAAGCCCTGGAAGAGGGTGAGAGGAAGTGAGTAGGGCAAGTTTGAAAGCCGATATGCCTGTGTGCTGAGGGATGGCCGGAGACATTGGTGAGAGGTAGCAGGGGAAGGGCTCTCATACCTACCCTTCTGTGGGGGCCACAGGTGAAGGAGGCCAGGGGAGTAGGGTAGGGATGGGGCACCATAGTCCCAGCCTCATATGCATCCCTGTATGTCCTCTGCAGTTACATGGAGAAAAGGGCTGCCTCTGAGGAGGGGCCAGGCCAGGCGACCATCTTGAGTTCTGGCTGAGGTGATGGTCCTCACCCTGAGATGCCATCTAACTGGTGATGGCAGAGGTCCCAGTGACTCCTTGCTTCTCAAAGAACATGTAGTCAATGAGGACTGTGTCTCTCAGCAGTACAGCCTTCACTCTCACATCCAGATCCAGCAGGAACTGCAAGCCAAAGTCATCTACATCCGTGAGGGCTTCTTGGAGCAGCCCTCCCCCCCCACACACACACTGCTTGCTGATCCGGCCCACACTGTGGGACTCATTCAGAGTCTTCACCTCAAAGTTGGTGTCTGTGACACAGCCACAGGTCTAGCAGGGCCTCACCACTCGCAGGATCGTATGGCGATTGGCATCTTGAATGGAGAACTTGGGGAGGAAGGGATGCCAGGTCTGCAGCACATGGCCAATGGTGGTGCCTGGTGGCGACTGTACTTCCATCTCTCAGTCCCTGGAGTCCACCAGAGGGATGCAAAGGGGCCGGCGGCCCTGCAGCAGGAACGTGCACAGCAGTTGCTCTCTTCAGCCACCTGACCCAGGGGCTGTCCAGCCCCTGAGCGCAGTTCATACCAGTTACTTGTCTCCCAGCCTAGGAGCTTTTCCACTCACGCAGCCCAATGGTGAATCAGGATCTGATCAATTGGCACCAAGAATTCGACGCCAGAAGGCACCCTGGGCAGTGGCAAGAGGGGGGCAGCAGGACCCAGGGCACTAAGGCTGGGCGAGGGGAAGAGAGTGAAGCCAGGCACAGGGGCAGGCACGGGTGGGCACTGGCGCCGGTCCGGGCCCAGGATGCTGCACCTGCTCCCGGTACCCAGTGGTCACAGGGTAGGGAAGAGGGGGCGAAGGGGTGTAACCTGTGGGGGCAAGTATCCTGCCATAGGAAAGGGATGAGGGTTTTCGGGTTGTCGCTATACCAGAAGCTTAGTTCTAGAAGTGCAGGCAAGCTTAGGGACAGCCTGAGAGACACAGAGATAGACACAAAGACGAACAGGCAAATGCAGAGAGGTGGCTGCACCAGGCGCCCGCCCAGGGTCTCTCGGGTGGTGCCTCTGACTCAGGGAGAAACCAAAAGTGTCAGCGGGCAGGGCAGAGTACCTAGGACCCTGGATTCCCTCTACGGTTTGCAGAACTGCCCCCTCCCTTTGTTCTTCCATTCTCCTCAGAGGCGGCTGTTGGCAGACAGCTGTTGGCAGATGGCAGGATGGATGGATCCGTGATCAGACCCACAGCCCGACCTCCAGGGAGGTTTCCTGACCCCTATGTGTCCCCCGCTCACCTGAAGCCCCTAAAATAGTCGGGGTGCCCAGCGATCAGAGGTTCCCAAGAGCTCATGGAGGCGGGCTCTTGGTCATCCTTTTTTATTTTTTTACTACATTTCTTCCGTGTGCAGTGATCACACTTCATCTGGAGCAGGGAGGGCTCGAGTGACCTATGAAGAGCAGTCAGCACTGGTTGCCCCTGGCGCTGATAGCGGTATCCTTTATTCCTTGTGGAGTATCTAGGGAGGTGAAGTGGCCACAGTGCCCGAGGGCAAGTTCCAGGAGGCTGGCAGCACTGTCGGGATCGAGCCAGTAGCGCTGGTCCATTGGTGCCTGGCCTGTCCTCTGGAGATCGAACCTATGGGACTACTAAGGGAGCCAGTCCACAGTTCTGCCCAGCCTCAGCCACTGATTGATTGGAGTCTGAGGGCTGGGAGGAGGGACCAAGAGGTCTGCCTTTCAACCACTCGCCAGTCACTGCTGCCACTGATTGATCCGCTCCCACTCCCTCAGCTCCCTAGCCTGGCATTCGGTAGAGCCTTTGGTTGTTTTGGATGTTACGGACCCTGGGTTTTTATATATTAGGATGTGCATAACCCATGGACACAGACAATAGTGCGGTGAAGACCTGGAGAAGGAGCAAAAGGGGGAGGAGGGCATCTGTGGGGTAAAAAGAGAGGGGACATCTGTAATACTTTCAACAATAAAGATAAATTTTTTAAAAAAGGATGTCCCATCTCACTACTCCTATTGAACACTCTACAGGATTTTCAAGCTAGAGTGGCCATGAAAGAAAATGAAGCATAAAAGTCATAGTAGAAATAAACAAGTTAAATATCTCTATCTGCAAATGACCTGATCGTGTATGTACTAAATATTAAGGAATTCACAAAAAATTATTAGAATAAATGAGTTCAACCAGTCTATATGCTACAAAATCAATATAAACTAATCAATTTTATTTCCCACACTAAGCAATGAATAATCCAAAAATGAAACTGAGAAAAAATTCATTTTAAACTACTTAAAAAAGAATAAAATACCTAGGAATAAACTCTAAAAACTATTAAAATGCTGATTGAAATTAAAGAGGACTGAAATACATGGAAAGACTAACCATGTTCATGAAGATTTAATATTGTTAAGATGACAATACTCCTCAAAATTAATCTACAGATTCACTACAATTTATCTCAAAATGCAAGTTGCCTTTTTGCAGACATTGACAAGCTGATCCTAAAATTCATATGGAAATTAAATCTTAAATATGACAGCAAAAGAATAAGAGACAAAATTTAAAAAAAATAAGTATATTGGAATTGAATTGAAACATTTTTGATTCAATGGACGACATCAGGAGGTTTAAAATATACCCTAGCCCTGGCCAATTTGCTCAGTGGTTAGAGCATCTTCCTGCAGACCTAAGGATCACAGGTTTGATTCCTGGGATCAAGGGCACATACGTTGGTTTCAAGTTCTCCAGCCTCAGTAGGGGCTCATACAGCAGGCAACCAATCTATGTTTCTCTCTCTCTTTTTCCGCCCCTCCTCCCTCTCTTCCACTCTTTCTAGATATCAATGGAAAAAAAACCTCAGGTGTGGATTTAATAAAAGATACCATACTAATTTTCTCGTTTAAGGTGTATTACATAAAGCAATTAAAAGAATGGATGCTATCTAAAATATGCAATTTATAATATTCTCTTTAACATGTTTGGTATTGAAATATCCTTATTCAGAGTGACATCACCAAAATGGCAGAGTAAAGAGTTCCAAGGGTCTGTCTCTCCACTGAAGCAATAATAAGCTGACAAAAACTGTCAGAATTGAGTTTTTCGAAACTCTAGAACAGCAGTTCTCAACCTGTAGGTCTCGACCCCTTTGGGGTTCAACGACCCTTTCACAGGGGTCGCCTAAATATATCCTGCATATCAGATATTTACATTACGATTCATAACAGTAGCAAAATTACAGTTATGAAGTAGCAACGGAAATAATTTTATGGTTGGGGGTCAACACAACATGAGGAACTATATTAAAGGGTTGCGGCATTAGAAGGGTTGAGAACCACTGCTCTAGAATCTAATGAAAAGAAAACTAACTATTGTCTGATACAAGGACTAATGCACAGGTTAACAAAAGACCGATTGAAAGCCAAGGAAAGTAGAAGCTAGATGTGATGGTTATTTTTAAGTGACAATTTAGCAGGACTACAGGGTGCTCAGAGATTTGGTTAAAAATTATTTCTAAATGTGTCTGTGAGGGTGTTTCTTCATAAGATTAACATTTGAATTAGTAGTCTAAGTCAGTGGTCAGCAAACTGCGGCTTGCGAGCCACATGCGGCTCTTTGGCCCCTTGAGTGTGGCTCTTCCACAAAATACCGACTTCTGCGCATGGGCCACGAAGTTTCAATCGCACTGTACGTGCGCAGCAGAAGTCGGTATTTTGTGGAAGAGCCACACTCAAGGGGCCAAAGAGCTGCATGTGGCTCATGAGCCGCAGTTTGCCGACCACTGGCTAAGTAAAGCATGTTGGCCTCCCAATGTGGGTGGTCATCATTTAGGCCATCAAGGGCCTGACTAGAATAACAGGTAGAGAAAGGGACAATTTCATCTCTCTGCCTCAATGTGTGAGTGGGGTCATTGGTCTTCTCCTAGCTTTGGACTGAGACGTGTACCATCTGTTCTCCTTGTCCTCAGGCCATTGGCTTTCCCCATTATCAGTCCTTCAGTCTTAGATTGTAACTATACCACCACCACTGGCTTTCCTTGTTCTCAAAAATACATAATAGAAGGAAGATGGTGGCTGGCAGACAGAGGTGAGGGAGAGGGTGTGAATGAGTGAGGGGGTAAAAGGGGAGTGTGTGGATGTGTGTGGTTTGTGTGTGTGTGTGAGTGAGGGACAGTTAAATCCAGCAGAAGTATCAGGGCCTGGCAGACCAGGCTCTCCTGGACAGGGAGCCCCTGCCACCGCTGAGGGCACTCCCTGGGCTGTGGGGCTCGGGCATGGAGCCCACACCATCTTGAAGGGGAGAGCGGCCTCTTCTAGGAACTCATCAGCACCACCACCCAGACAGGCCTTGGACATTGCCTGGGACCCTGTAGCCACACCAACCAAAGTCATGCTGCCCAACTGCAGACCTGCAGACTCCAGATGACCATTTCCAAGGGCAAATGGCTCACGCAGCAGAAACCAGGACTTCACCCTCCCCGGCTGCTGACCTCCAGACACTGCAGTCATACCGCTCCAGTGTGTGGAGCCCCTGAATCCGCAGCCCTGGCCAGCAACTCCTGGGTGCTCCTGTGAGCTGCCACTGGGCACACACGTACCTAACCAATAGCCCACAGCTCCTGCAACAGGAACTGGTACTGCCCCCACCCGGTTGCTGACCTCTGGACACTGTGGTCATGGGATTACATCAAAATAAAGAGCTTCTGCACAGCAAAAGAAACCATCAACAAAACAACAAGAAAGCCCACTGCATGGGAGAACATATTTGCTAATGTCATCTCCAATAAGGGTTTAATCTCCAACATTTACAGGGAACTCATACAACTTAACAAAAGGAAGATAAACAATCCAATCAAAAAATGGGCAACGAACCGAAATAGATACTTTTCTAAAGAGAACATAAGGAAGGCCAAGAGACATATGAAAACATGCTCAAAGTCACTAATAATCCGAGAGATGCAGATCAAAATAATAATGCGGTACCATCTCACACCTGTCAGAATGGCTATCATCAACAAATCAACAAATGACAAGTGCTGGAGAGGATGTGGAGAAAAACGAACCCTCTTGCACTGCTGGTGGGAATGAAGACTGGTGCAGCCATTGTGGAAAACAGTATGGCATTTCCTCAAAAAATTAAAAATGGAACTGCCATTTGACCCAGTAATCCCACTTCTAGGAATATATCCCAAGTAAAAGAAACACTAATCAGAAAGGATATATGCACCCCTATGTTCACAGCAACACAATTTACAATAGCTAAGATTTGGAAACAGCTTAAATGCCCATCAGCAGATGAGTGGATTAGAAAACTGCGGTACATCTACACAATGGAATACTACATTGCTGTAAAAAATAAGGAATTCTTACCATTTCAATAGCATGGATGGAACTGGAGAGCATTATGCTAAGTGAAATAAGCCAGTCAGTGAAAGATAAATACCATTTGATCTCACTCATTTGTGGAATATAAAGAATATTATAAACTGTTGAAAAAAATAGAGGCAAAGAAGCATCAGGGAGAATTGGGAGGGTAAGAGATCAACTGAAGGACTTGTATGCATGCATATTAGCACAACCAATAGACACAAGACACTGAGGGGTGTGATAAGGGCAAGTGCCTGTGGGTAGGGGAGGTTGGGAGGAGGTCAATGGGGAAAAAAGGAGACATATGTACTATTATTTGTAATACCTTAAACAATAAAAGACATTGAAGGATTTGTTTTCTGTAGACTAAATTGGTCTGGGGTTTCTGAAATTTCACTCTCTAATTTGATAAGATTTAAAGATGAATGTCTCTATTTCCAGTAGTAAAGGAAGCATTGATATTTTATAAGGATCTAGGTGATTGTGGATTTGGAGAAAGAAAATAATCAAACCTTTGGGGAACTTTTCATCAACCAAAATCAATCACTTTCCTAGATAATAGCATTGAAAAGTGAAATTTGAAATAAAAGTACATTTACATTAGCACACCTCCAAAATGAAATACTTAGGTATACATTTGACAAACATGTGCAAGATCTATGTGAGAACTACAAAACGCTGCTGAACAAAATCAAAGAACTAACTAAATAAAAATGTTGTGTTCATGGATAGAAAAAAATCAATATTGTCAAAATGTCAGTTCTTCCAATCTTGATCTATGAATTTGATACAATTCCATTCAAAATGCCATGAAGTTATTTCATGGTTATCAACAACTTGATTGTAAAGTTTATATCGAAAGATTAATGACCCAGAGTAGCCAAAACAATATTGAAGAAAAAGAACAAAGTTGGAAAACTGAAATCACCCAACTTGAAGACTTAATATAATACCGTATGTAATAAAGACTGTATTCTATTGATGAGATAATAGACAAATAGCTCAATGTAACAGAATACATAGCTCAGAAATAGAGCCACATAAATATTGTCACTGATCTTTGACAAAGGACTAAGAGCAATGCTATGGAGGAAAGATAGATTTTTTAAGTGCTGAAACAACTAAACATGCACATATAGTACTTCCAATGTGCTATGTCAGTCTTCATTTCTAACTGGTCTTTTTTCTGTATCTTTTCTTATACTGTTGAGCATCCTTGCAATCATTATTCTGAATATCCCATAAATTTCTTTTCTTCATTTTATTTAGCTCTTCTTCTGGAGAATTTTCTTGTTTTTTGTTTGTTTTTTCATTTGGGTCTTGTTTTTTGTTTTCCTATTTTGGCTGCCTCTTTGGGTTTGTGTCTATGTATTAGGTAGATCTGCTAAAAATCCCAGTCTCTAGCACAGGACAATGTCAGACACTGTTTGTAACTGACCCTGAGCACCCTGTTTGGAGCTATCAGCAATCCACAGCTTGTGTCTCCCTCTGCTGTGGTTGGGTGCCTTTGGAAAGGACCAAGATGTGTATCAGGGCCTGCTTATCCTAGCCTGGGGCCCAGAGGAGATCAGGCAAAGTCTCAAAGCCTCCAGAGATCTGCCTCTGCTTGCAGTCTGATTGTTATTCAGTCTTGATTAGCCTCAGGCTATCAACCATGGCATATATTCCACAGGCTGGGGCAAGAGATTTTCCAACAGGATAGGGCAATTTCTTACCCCCAATCCGTGGCAAAAGCTGCTTATATGGTAAAGGTCTGCTGGAGAAAGATGACCTCCACAGCTTGAGGGAGGAAAACCAGGGTAGCTGCCTTCCAAGCTCTAACCCCAGAGCCCCCAACCCTGAATTCTCCTCACACAGCTCCAGTCCACTGTGCCCTCCCTTTGCTGGAGTCCAAGGTGAATGGCTGCACAGGAAATTTTGTGTGTTAGCCCTGTAAGAAGGAGCCTGAATTTCCAGCTGTCTCTCCCCGGCAGACAGCAAACCTGATGCTTTTCACAGCCAAATGTTATGTGGGCACCTTTCTCAGTTTTGATTCTCTGGGCTGGGGAGCCCAGCTTGTGGTTTACACCCCAGGATTTTCAATGGGAATCCCCCACAATTTAGATATCCCTCCAAAACTTGAGGTGCTCTCTGTGGGAGCCTGGCCAGCCCTTCATGCCTCTGCACTTCCTACCAGTCTCTATGCAGTCTCCACTTTCCATCCTTGGTTATCAGAGTTCTCTCCTGCTAATCTTCAGTTGATTATTCAGGATGGTGTCTCTGTATTTTAATTGTAATTCCAGTTTAGTCCTGGGAGAGTGTCAATATAGCTTCCACTTACTCTGCCACCATTTTGGATCTCCCCTTATTAAAGTTCTTTAGCAGTATTTCTGACAGGTGAAATTGTAGTAAGAATAAAGTGATCTAGAGTTCTCTAGTATGCTTTCTCATTTTCCTGCTTAACTTCTCTTGCTATGTGTACTATTCTCAACGTCCAGTCCAGTTTTTATTTTTTATTCCTCAAGTCATGGCTCTAATGAATTAATGTATAGATTTTCTAAACTTTACCCTCTTGGTTTATATATTATAATACATTCATATGCATTACATCTTTTCCCTAACCATTGTCAGTTACCCTATTATTTCAAATAGCTCAGAGACAGCATAATACAATGAGCTGAAGAAGACAGAAATAACACAATTCTTTCTATCATTTGTACCATATAATCAGAGACCACATAATTTGAAAAGCATCTGAAACTGATTTCCCTAGCAAACTAATCTCATTTCAAGGTGAAACTAAGAAGATTCAGGGCAAATTAATTCTTAACTAACATTCTTTACATTTATGATCTCCACAAAAGTAAAAAAAAAATTACTCAAATCCTTCATTTAGCACTGACAGAATTTGTATAAGAGACCTCTGGGGGCTCTAGAGGAGCTGCTTAAGCAAGAACTAGCTGAAGCAATATTTTAAACAAGGAGCATGAAGGAACCTATTAGCTAAACGAAGGATTTGCAGCAAATTGGGCCTGTTTAATTTATGAAGGCTGCAAACTCTAGGAGAAAAGAGAGTCTTTGTTTAATGACTGAACTCCTGGAGGAATAGTATGGAGCATCTGGACACCTACAGACACCAAAAGCTGGAAAGCAGCAGCAGCTCAAAAATAGTTGAATAGCATTATTTAGCCCCTTGATAAATAACAGAGGTTGATAGTGAAATTGGAAGGCTGAAAATTGCTGTTGTGTGGGTGCTGAGTCACTAGGACCAAGTTGAGATTTATAATTGTAAGTCATTTTATACCCCCCACTTTCTATATAATTTCTGCAAAGAAATTTCTCTCCATGTTTGTTGGATTTTAATAAGAGAGGACACATCTGAAAGAGATGGGGAAATTTCTTGTTTCAAGCCATACATTTATTTTTTTAATCATTCAATTCTACATTTTTATTGAATTTATTGGGGTGACATTGGTCAATAAAATTACACAGGTTTAAGGTATAAAATTCTACAATACATAATCTGTATATTGCATTGTGTGTTTACCACTCCAAGTCAAGTTCCCTTACATCACCATTTATCCCTCCTTTACTTTCTTCTACCTCCCCTTGCCCCCACTCCTTCCCTATGGCAATCACTATACAGTTGTCTGTGTCCATGAGTCTTTCTTTTTTCTTAGCTTAGTCCCTCCACCCTTCTTACCCAGCTTTCCAACCCAGCCCTTCTGACAGCTATCAGTCCTTTCTCTATATCTGTGAGTCTATCTCCACTTTGGTTGTTAGTTTATTTTTAAAGCCATACAGTTAAAGAACACAAATGGAAGATATCCTAGTGGAAATCTTTTATGAATTTGATAGAGCACTGAGAGATAGGGTGAGCATATCAATTTCATCAGTTCACTAACCTCAGGCATAGAAAGTCTCAAGGCAAATAAAATTCAGTTACTTCCTCTGAAGGAATTATGTTCACCGTCTGTGTTCTGACTCTAAACACATGCACCTTTCAACTATTAACTTTTTGTTTTCAGAGTCCTATTAATCCCATTAACAAACCTAAAGAAGATGCACTGCTTAATTTTTCTATTGAAGCTAGGTAACCTAGTCTTAACACATTATTTCTAAAGAATTACAAGTCCACAAGCAGGATGTTATCACTCTCCTGTATTCACATCACAAAGGATTTTTGTTAGAAAAGCAGAAAATAAAATAGAAATGACTTCTTTCCATTTTCTACACTTAGAACTATTACTTTATTCTTCTCCTACTTGATGGTTACTTTTGTGTTTGAAGAAAAGGGAAGAGGGGAAAAGTTCTGGTGAAGAAAAGGATTTCAAAAAGGAGAAGGTAGAAGATGTGTCATTGGGGCACATCTGTAGCCATGGTCCATAGCCACTGTCATAATCTGTAGCCACTCGGGCATTAGAAAATAGAAAGTTCAATCTCACTCTCCAAGTACACTCAGAACTCTACCAAGTGCTACCACACTGTCTACTACACAATGACCACAAAAGACAAAATATCATCCTAGAAGATATGTATATTTAACATTCAATATGTAAAAATGATTAAATAAATTATGATAAGTAATATAAATCAATAAGCAGTATAATATTATAAAGCACAATAAAGGTGGGCTAGTTTAGATTTGAGTGTTCAGAGAAATATTTTCTGGGGATATGACATGAAGAGAAATAATTAGTCATGATGGTGATAGAGACAGTGGTGGAGTAGCTGTGTACTGTGAATAACATTAAGGATACACTAAAGTTATCTTTCCATGCAATATAATAATGTCATTGTGCATAAACTTACTGCCTAGCTAACTTTAATCTTACTAGTATGCTGGAGGCTAAAGCAGACAGTAGTTAGCATATTAATGCAAAAAGACCCCTTGGAAGGCCAATGGACTTTGATATTCAGCAGGGCTAAAAATCAGCATAATATTGCCCTGCTGTGGGCTCAATGGCTCAAGGCAATTTCTTAACCTCATAATCCTTATGCTGTTTACCAAACTTTACCTTTAATATGCCTGTATGCATTGCTAAAGGGCAAATGTATATTCAAGTAAATAAATAGCAGGCCAGTCCAGAAGTTGGTGTGTCTATTCAAGAAAGAGTCTCCTCCACCTGGCCCCCAATGCCTTCTAAATTCGTATATCTTGTATTTTCATTTGTGCATTGGCCCCTCCTTCAGATCCTGAACCCCGCCACAAAGGTCGTGGGACTAGCAGTCATGGATTGTTTAATGCCATTTAATCAATGAGATGACTGAGACTCAAAGAGATTGCTTACTCATAGTTACATATCTAATAAGGAATGGAGTTAGGCACTTAGTCTAGGGCCATTCCTGTGTATTATTCTATCTCAATAAAATGAGAAGGAGACAACGTTATAAAGGGAAGGGATGTCATTTATTTGGGGTCAAACCATTACTTATCACCCATAAAGCTCACAGCAGAAACTTTGTACTTTCAGCATGAATTGGCAGGTAATATAGTTGAAAAAAATTAGGTTGTTTGAACACATTGAACCAATAATAGAAGAGATCTATAAATCAGAAATACCGAAGGAAAGAGAGCTATGATAGCAAGGTATTCCATAACACCAGTGTACCAGGAACCTCAGGATATAATTGTTTAAGCATTCTTCCTTTGAAAAAGATCACTATTGAGCCCTAACCGGTTTGGCTCAGTGGAAAGAGCGTTGGCTTGTGGACTGAAGGGTCCCAGGTTTGATTCCGGTCAAGGGCATGTACCTTGGTTGTGGGCACATCCCCAGTAGGGGGTGTGCAGGAGGCAGCTGATCGATGTTTCTCTCTCATTGATGTTTCTAACTCTCTATCCCTCTCCTTTCCTCTCTGTAAAAAATCAATAAAATATATTTTTTTAAAAAGATCACTACTGATAATAATAAATGCATACTTATGATGTGCCAGACACTTTTATAAGTGCTTTACATGTATTAACTCACTTAAACCTTACAACAACCATATGGGATTATTATTAACCTTGTTTTACAGGATTCAACAGTAGACTTGTTCAGGCCAAAAAAAAAAGAAAAGAATCAGTGAACATGAAGACAGGTGAAATCATTAAGAGTACCAAAAAGAAAAAGAAAAAAGAACAAAGCAAAATGAAGAAAGCCAAAAGAACTTATGGGATATTACCAAGAAGACCAATATATAAACTATGGAAATCTCAGAAGTTAGAAAGAGAAAAAAGCAGGGAGTTTATTTGGAGAATTAATGATCAAAATTTCCCAAATCTGAGGAAATGGATATACAAATTCAAAAAGCTTAAAGGAGTCCAACTAGAATAAATCCAAAGGGAACCATGATGAGACATATAATAACACTGACTAAAATCAAAGACAATGAGTATCTTGAAATAGACAGGGGCAAAGTAATTTGTCACATAAAAGGAAGCTTGCATAAGAGAACTAGCAGGTTTCTCAGTAAAAAATATTGCTGGTCACAGGCAGTTGGATAATATATTAAAAGTTCTGAAAGAAAATAAAATTGCCAACCAAAAATATTGTATCTGACAAAAGTGTCCTTCAAAAATGAAGGAGAAATTAAGACCTTATAAGATAAACTACAGCTGAAGGAGTTCATTACCACTAGACCTGCTTTGCAAGCAATACTACAGGGAATCTACATTGAAACATAAGGATGGTGGATAGCAACTCCAAGCTGTACAAAAATAAAAGGTTATTTGGTAAGTTAAATACATGGAAAATGAAGCAACCTGTACTATAGCAATTTCGGTCCATATATTTGCATGACAAAAACATAAAAAGATCCCTACAAATCTATGTTAAAGATTATACTATATATAAAGATGTGATTTATGAAAACAATAATAAAATGGAAGAAGTTGAGCTGTAAAGATTTGAGTTTTTGTATATGATATAAGTTAAGTTGTTATCTGTTTGCAATAGAATGCTACAATTTTAAGATGTCTTATGCAATTGCAGTGGGACCACAAAAATATCTACAGAACATAAACTAAAGGCGTGGAGAAGGGAATCATAGCATATCACAACATAAAATGAATGAAATACAAAGGAAGGCAATAAAAGATGACAGAAAAGCAACAAGACATACAGGAAACAACTAAACAAAGTGGCAAAAGTAAGATCATACCTATCAATAATTTAAATATAGATGGATTAAATTCCCCAGTCAAAAGACATGCATTGTCTGAATAATTTTTAAAAAGAATAAACCCAGGGTCCAACTATATGCTGTTTACACAAGATTTATTTAGATCTAAGGACACACAGAGGAAAAAGATATTCCATGTAAATGGTAACCCAAAGAAAGCAGGAATCTTGATTTGGGGTATATATCCACAATAATTTAAAGCAAGGTCTCTAAGACATATTTAGACATCTTTTATATAAAAATAGTGTTCAAAGCAACACTATTTTTCATAGCCAATAGGTAGAAGCAACCAAAGTTTCCATCAACTGATGAATAAACAAAATATGGTATATGCATAAAATGAAAAATTATTTAGTCTTAAAAAGGAAGGAAATCCTGTCACATTCTACAATGAGGACATTATGTTAAGTGAAATAAGCCAGTCACAAAAAGACAAATACCATCTGATTTCAACTGAATAGATATCTAAAGTAGTTAAAATTCCTAGAAACAAAAAGCAGAATGGTAATTATCAGAGGCTGGTGAGAGGGGTAAAAAGGAGGTGTTGTTAAACACATTCAGAGTTTCAGGTGTGCAAGCTGAAAAAGTTCAAAAGATATGTTTCACAACAATGTAAATATACTTGATGCTACTTAACTGAATGTTTAAAAATGATTGAGCATAAATTTTGCTATGTGATTTTTATCAAAATGAAAATAGAAAAAGAATACTCCAGCAACTCTGACCCAACAGAGATCCTACAACTCCCTGAATAAGTCACAAACACTATCCACTGGTGCTACTTGTGTTTCTTTGACCACCAGGACTCTAAAAACTCTGAGGATAGGGCTGCAATAACAAATTATATGATCCCAATGAGGCCTGGTCTGTTGTGGACCACAACTTGGTAAGATAATAAGTAGATGAGTTAAATATTCCCATTTTGAAAAGCTGAGCAATGCTCTTGGACCACTGTTTTTATCCTCACAAAGAGTGTCTCCTGAAAAAAGCTCATGTAAACCTGGAAAGAAACAGAAACAGACTTTCAAAGTCTTTGAAAGCTCTTTCTTTAATGAGCATCTTTTTTTGAATTTTATGCCAAGAGGAGCTCATTTAAAAATTAAAAATCCTTGGAATGACATAAAAGAAAACAGTTATAATTACCCCAAAACCTCTAATATCATCAACCCTACAGAAATTCATTCTGCCATCAGAAATATTAACAATAAATATAAAAATACAAATAAAGAAAAAGTTGTAAAACCATTTTGGGTATGTATATTTTTACATTTAGTTTCCTATCAGAGACTACTAGGGAGAAAAAAAAGAGAAGCTTTCCTGTTTGTCTTTGATTTCTCCTCTCCTTTCTGACTTATCTCATTATTAATTGTCCTGTTTTATGGTGCTTACATTGCTTTTCAACCATGGAGTATTCTTTTTGGGCTCTAAAAAGAGGTCTGAAGATAGATATTTGTATTTCTAAACTATCATAAAAATCAGTAAAATCTCATGTAAATTCAGGACTTAATATATTTTCATTCTTATGATTTTTTTGGCACCGCTACGAAGCATGGAAAACACCAACGAAGATAATAAATTTTCCTATCCCCTTGATAATGAGGTAAGTTGATATTCAGTCATTTGACTCTACTGTGTAAGGCTCCAATATAATATGGGACATTTATAACATCCTCTCATAGTGAGCTCGACAAGTGAAAATGTTTTTTCAAGTTTACTAAATTGGCAAATTAATTCTTTAAGATATATATCATTATATTGATTTGAGATGCCATGATATTAATGTTCAAGTATTTTTGCATGTCATTCTCCTAGAGATATATGTTTTAAAAACTGGCATAAGTCAAATAACTTTAACTCCAACTCAATTTCTTTGGGGAAAGTAGCAAGTTTGGAGAATGGTTATTCAAAGGTAATAGTACTCTTCTACAAATATGATCCACTTCTTCAAAGTTAGTTCAATACAGGTAGGTGCCTAGCTCGGATAGCTCTAGCTTTAAGAGAGAAACAGGTGGGTGTCACTTTCTATGGATGCTAGAACTAAAAACATTCATCACTATTACGAGGGAAAGAAAATAAGTCCAAAGTTCTGTTTTGCACACACCTCTGGATGGTGCTACTTTGGCTTCTCTGAACCTGACAAATGAACAGAGTCCACAGAGTTATTTAACCTAGTTGCCATACTGATTTTGCTTCCTGCCGTGGTAGAGGTAAACAGCAGAAGTGAAGAAAAAGGCTTTAAAACTAGACAAGTTACTAGTTATCAGCAAGGCTAAGGTCTTAACTTCACCTTTTCTGAACTCAATCCCAACTCTTAAATAACCCAAAGGTATTTTCTGAATGCTTAATCAATACAGACAGGAGCCCTAACCGGTTTGGCTCAGTGGATAGAGCGTTGGCCTGGGGACTGAAGGGTCCCAGGTTCAATTCCGGTTAAGGGCATGTACCCAGGTTTGATTCCGGTCAAGGGCATGTACCTTGGTTGCCGGCATATCCCCAGTGGGGATGTGCAGGAAGCAGCTGATCAATGTTTCTCTCTCATTGATTTTTCTAACTCTCTATCTCTCTCCCTTCCTCTCTGTAAAAAATCAATAAAATATATTTTAAAAAATACAGAAAGAAATTGACCTCAGCACATTCTAAACTGGAGGAACAATGAGAAGTGGCATGATGTGGAATAAAAGATACTATTTTTCCAGCCTTCCTTATCATGTAACTATCCCATGGTCTCTGGAATATAAGAAGAAGAAAACACACACACACACACACACACACACACACACACACACACACACACAAAAAAAAAACAAACAAACAAACAAACAAAAAACCCAAGTGTTTTACTTATTTTCTTCTCTAAAATTAAATTTCTGGTTGAACGCTCTTTCTAACATCTGACCCCAAACAGCTTCTTTTCATGGCACACTACTGCTATAATTACAAACATAATAAATTATTGATTAAATTTTAAGTTCAAGATTCTAATTCTTCACTGATCCTGTCAATGTTTTAACTTACCTGACTCTTGTTTCCTCAGCAACAGTTTAAGGTTAAAGCTTTCTCATAATTTCCATATACCATCAGGATTTGAAAATGAAAATGATATATCTCTTATTTTCCAATGTCACTTTCAATCACCTCCATGTAAAAACACATCTTCCTCCAAGACAGATGATATCTGGAAGAACCAAGTTTTCTTTCAATTTTCAAACATTTTTGCATCTGTCTTATAATCTCTCCTTTTCAGCACAAGTCCTCCCATTATTTTAGGTGACTTCAACAACTCCATGATGACCATGCCAAATCCTTGCAACCTTGAACTCTTCATCTCCAGCGTCCTCATCTATGTTGTCCCTACCATTCAGTTGTACCTGGTCTTTGTCATAGCTGGAACTGATAAAGCTTTTAAGTCTAAAATTCACATATTCTACTTTCAAAGCATTATTTCATCCTTCTAGCCTTCTCACCCCATCATCTCAGGACACTTGCCCTTTCTTCCTTCTTGATGAGGAGCTGATATTGCACAGTAGTTTACTGATTTAAATTCTTTAATACCTGTAGAATGATTAAAGTTGTCTACTTCTTCATGAGTCAGTTTGGGTAATTTATATTTTCCTAGATATTTGTCCATTTGGTCTGTCTTTACATATACAATGCATAAATTTGACCATAATGGCCTCAGAATTTTTATGTTTCCTTCTACATTTGTATTTATGATCCAGTTTTCATTCCTAATAATGATTATCTTATCTTTCTTGGTTTTCTTTGATCAATCTTGCCAAAGGGTTGTCTATTTTATTTATAATTTCTCTTGGGCTTTTTGTCATTCTCTCTATTGTATTTTTGTCTATTTTGTTACTTGTCCACTCTTTAGTTAGGTATTTTTATGTTGCTCTTTTAAAAAATTCTCATTTTGTATGCTTGACTCACTAATTTATACTATAACTGCTCCCTAAATACCACCTTAGCTGCATTCCAGAAAGTGAATATAAAGTATTTAAATCTTCAGTTAAAATATTTAATTTTCACTATGCTTTCTTCTTTGATCCC
>NW_005364953.1:718041-729786 GCF_000412655.1 Myotis brandtii | reverse complement strand
TGTGTGTGTGTGTGTGTGTGTGTGTGTGTTTTTTAGATACTTTTATGTTATTGAGTTCTAATCTAATTGTGTTTTGGTCATAAATGTAGTCTTCATTATACTTTGAAATTTGTATAAGCTTGCTTTGTAAGAAAAGCATGATGATTTTTCAAATATGTTTCATGAAGACTTGAAAATAATGAATATCCTGTAGTTAATATATACAGGGTGTCCCAAAAAATGTATATACACTTTAACAGCTATAAAATATAACATATTTTATTACATTTTGAAAATGAAATGTATTTTAAAAAATACTGCATTCAAAGTGTGTATATTTTGGGGATATCCTGTAAATGTAGGTTTTCACACTCTCACACATGAATCACATCAATTTAATTAAGCTTGTTTGTTTTATGTACAATAAATATAGGGATACAGAAAATCTATAATTTAATCACTATTTTAAAATAGCTTTGAACTATAAAATACTAAGAGAAGTATGTCAAAAATCATCCTCTATTTTGGTGAATTTTCCACTTCTTTCCATTTTATTATATTTTATATTGAATTGTCTTGTTAGATGCATTCAACTTTAGAATGGCTCAATCTTTCTAAGGAAATTACCCTTTATTCTTGTGCAATGACTTTCTTTATTTTTAGTAATTTCTTTTAATAAAGTCTATTTTAACTGATATTAATATAGTCAGTATAACATTACATTGGCTAGTATCTTACTTGCATTATAAATAAAGTTTCAACATTTTTGTGTTCTTAAATTTTAACAGTGCTCTGAAAAATACCATATAGTTGGGGTTTTATTTTTTAAAATATTTTTATTGATTTCAGAGAGAGGAAGGGAGAGGGAGAGAGAGATAGAAACATTAGTGATAAGAGAGAATCACTGATCGGCTGCCTCCTGCATGGTCCACACTAGGGATTGAGCCCACAACCTGGTCATGTGCCCTGACCAGGAATCAGGTCAACACTCAACCACTGAGATACACCAGCAGGGCTATAGTTGGGCTTTTCAAAACTTGTTCTCTCAAAATTTGTCTTTTAACTAGAAAGTTTACTCCATTTATGTTTACTGTGATCCTGTTCTATTTAGATTTAGTTATACCATATTATTTTTTATCTTCTATTTGTTTCTTTTTCCACGCTTCTGTTTTCCCTATCCTTTCTTATTCTCTTGTATTTTTTCTCCCTTAATTCACTTTTCCTTCTCACAATTTTAAGTTACACTCCTTTTTATTATTCTTTTAGTGCTCTCCAAGTAAATTTTAGAAAGCAATTTTGACACTAAAGTTTTAATACTACAAATCAGATCTTTTGTGGCAACCTGGAAACATAATTTGTTTGCTATAGGAAGCAATGAGCCATCAAAAATAGAAAAGAGTAACAAACTGAGGCTGAGATCCATCTTCCAATAATCTAAAAGCCATAATTAGAAAGCCTAAATCCATAATCAATTTGGAATTTAAAAACTATTCCTCTTCCAGACTTAGCCTTTTAGCTCCTTGGGTTACACAAGTAGGCAGTTGCCTCAGAAAGATCCTAACGATATATACAACCTAATAAGATCATAGTAGAGGAAGTTTTTACAGAGATAAAACATATCTTTATTAATATCATTATTACTGAAAAATGAGAAAAACTATTTTAGTGTGCTGTTATTTTCAAGTGTGATTAGGCCCAAATCTCATTGGAATTGTATTTGACATTTGTAGTATATTAAATTTAGTAAAATAAGCTTGAAATTTAAGCTCTAAGCTATCTTGTTTAATCCTCCCAGAGCAATCCATGAGAAGGTATTAGGTTTAATATTCCAAGAGAAGCATATCGGGGCCAATGCAACCCTGTAAGAGGTTTTTATTCCTTGATGAATAAAAAAGTCAAACTTCAAAATTATAGTCAGCAGATAAATTTTATGAACATTTGAACAAATATTTAAGGTAAGTGTTGGGGAAGCACCACCAATGAACATACAGGTATAACTTATGTTAGTGGAAGTGTCACTCAATCCTACAAAGAACAATGGGCCAGGAGTCTTTAAATATGGATATAGCTTCTATTTTAATAAGTGAAAATCCTTTTGTAGACAGCAAGTCACCTGCCTATGATAAATAAAAACAATTTCAAATTATGGCATTGATAAATAAGGACAATGTTACCAGTTCAGGTTAGAAGGAGAGTTAAACAGCATAAGACCCCCTTATACAGAAACAACTTTTGCCTCAGGAGAGAACTGTGAGAATAGCAGGCATTTATAGGATGCTGAAGACAGACCTCTTCCCTTCTCTAATATATAATACCTATGATTAGGTGACATCTAGTAAAAGCCAGACTTAGATCTAGGGATTTTACAAATATTAAGTCACTTAATCTTCATAACAACCATATGAACTAGAAACAATTTGTTTCCATTTTTTTACAGATAAGGAAACTGAGGTACCAAGTAGTTAATAGATATGTCCACAGTCAGACGAATTAAAAATTTTTAAGCTAGGGCTTGAAATCCCGTGTCTCTGAACTCTTAGAGTACTAACTTTCTCTGCCACTTATTTTATTCATAAAGATAAAATAGTTTGTAACATAACTTACTTTGTACATAAAGATGAAATAGTTTATAACAAGAAATCTCCCAAAGATAGTAAATAAAAATCATGCCTCAAGTAACCACACATCTAGTACAGAACTAAGTGTACAGAAGATATCCAATAAATATTCTTTGTGAAATAAGTTGACCAGTTACATTGAGCTTCCATGGCTTTTAATATCTAGACCAGCCGTGGGCAAACTACGGCCCGCGGGCCAGATCCGGCTTTTGAAATGAGGCCCGTTTGGAATGAATAAAACTAAAAAAAAAAAAAAACGAACCCTTTTATGTAATGATGTTTACTTTGAATTTATATTAGTTCACACAAATACTCCATCCATGCTTTTGTTCCGGCCCTCCGGTCCAGTTTAAGAACCCATTGTGGCCCTCGAGTCAAACAGTTTGCCCACCCCTGATCTAGACTCATTCAATGCTAAGTTTTTAGCAAATGTTCTCTAATGAATTCCTAGAAATGGTTTAGAGAAACACATGCTAGCAGTAGGGAAGCCTATGCCACCTGGTTTATACATGAAAGTCAAGCACTATCTTCATGTTTAGTTTATCAGGAACAATTTGTTGAAATGTAACAGGGCTATCCCAGCCAGTGTGGCTCAGTGGTTGATCATAACCCATGAACCAGGAGGTCACAGTTCAATTCCTGGTCAGCACACATGCCCGGGTTGCAGGCTTGATTCCCAGTGAGGGGCATGCAGGAGGCAACTGATCAATGATTCTCTCTCATCATTGATGTTTCTATCTGTCTCTCCCTTCCTCTCTGAAATAACAACAACTATATATAATATATAAACATTAGTGATGAGAGAGAATCATTGATTGGCTGCCTCCTGTATACCCCACACTAGGGATATATATTCTAGCAACCCAGTGCATAAAATTTGTGCACTGGAGGGGGGCCCTCAACCCAGCCTGTGCCCTCTCACATTCCAGGACCCCCAGGGGATCGGGCCTAAGCTGGAACTCAGACATACTCAGACATCCCTCTCGCAGTCCAGGACCCCTTGCTCCTTACTGCCTGCCTGCTGTGGAGGTGGGAGAAGCTCATGCCATCTCTGCTGTGCTCGCCAGCCATAAGCCCAGCTTCTGGCTGATCAAGGGTGAGGGGGGGCGGGGAGTGTGGCTCAACCAGAAACTGGGCTTGCTGCTTCTTAGCGCTGGCCCCACCCCCCACCCACTGGTGTGTGTGGGGGTGCTGTCTGAGTGCAGGCCGGCTGGGGGAGGGGCTGGGGGAGGTTGATGCACCGGGGACGCACCCCATCCAGCCTCTGAGGAGGTTCTGGGACCGCGCTGCCCCGTCCCCCACTGCCTCTGTGTATGCATGGCACCAGGACCGGGCCTGCGTCGCTGCCTCTGTGGCTGCCTCTGTGTAAGGGGCAGAACCGCACCACGCCCTCTCCCACTGCCTCTGCAGAAGGGGCTGCAGCACTGGAACCTCTGGGACCATGCCGCCCCCTCTCCTGCTGCCTCTGCAGAAGGGGCTGTGGTGCTGGGACCTCCAGGCAGCTTTGCCTGGGCTGGCTGCAGGCACCCGGGACCCCGGGCAGCTTCGCCCGAGCCCCGGCTTTGTCAGGAAAGACGTCCAGAATGATGTCCAGAAGACATCTAGTCTATCGGTCTAATTAGCATATTACCCTTTTATTAGTATAGATATCTATATATATAAAAGCCAAGCGACCGGAACGACCAGTCACTATGATGCATACTGTGGCGGCTAACCAGCTCAATTGGGTCCCTGATCAGCCCACCTTCCCCCAAACCTCCCGCAGGGCCGGCCAGCCAACCTCCTGTGTCCCCCCCCCCACCACCACCCACCAGCCCGTGTCGATCGGCCCCCATCAGGGTGGGCCAGCTGGACCCCACCATGCATGAATTCGTGCACTGGGCCTCTAGTGATATGTAACATTTCATTAGTAGCCCACTGTTTCTTGCTAGATGCATGCTCAGGACACTCACAATTGGAAAAGAGAAAGCACAATCTCTAAATAATAAGCTCAAGACTGAATTTGTTAAATGGATATCAAGCAGATCTTTTCAAAATAAGAAAATGAGTTCATTGAATAATTGAAATTGAAACCTGCATTTTAAGGGAGTTGTTATCTATTTGTAAATATTAATGTGTTACAATGACCTCTCCAAGATTTGTGTTCAAGGTAAGAGAAAGACACAAAAGATGGGTGTCTTGCCTTAGCCAGTTTGGCTTGCTGGATAGAGCGTCAGCCTGGGGACTGAAGGGTCCCAGGTTTGATTCT
This sequence comes from Myotis brandtii, assembly GCF_000412655.1. Lineage (NCBI taxonomy): Eukaryota > Metazoa > Chordata > Mammalia > Chiroptera > Vespertilionidae > Myotis > Myotis brandtii. The sequence continues at coordinate 724,941 of NW_005364953.1, read as the reverse complement.
GGCCAAGGGCACATTCCTGGGTTGTGGGCTAGATCCCCAGTGGGGGGCATGCAGTAGGCAGCCAATCAATGATTCTCTCTCATCATTAATGTTTCTATCTCTCTCTCCCTCTTCCTTCCTCTCTGAAATCAATTAAAATATATTTTAAAAAAGATGGGTATCTCAGGGTGAGAGATTGAATGAAGTGACTTGTGATGAGGGTATACAGGTAGAAAATGAATAAAAGTCACCTCAGTTTTCTCTTGGAGTTAACATTACTAACTTACCTCTTAAGTAGGCTATGTTATTTTTTTTAAAAATCTTTCAAATTATAAAATTAATAGGATTTTGTGCAACAGTGCTGAGAGGAAAATATTAAAAGAAATTCAAAACATTTATAATCTTACTACCTAGAGATAATCAGGATTAAGATTTTGATGATTTCCCTTAATCTCTACTTTTGAATTTCAGTTCTTTTTCCCTGATGCAGTGAGTGGTAACCATGATGCTGCCCAGTGACTCTCTTCTGAAAAGTTTGACTATTCTAAGGAGAGCAGCCTATGGTTAGATGGTGGAGGACAAAAAAAAAAAAAAAAAAAAAAAAAAAAAAAAAAAAAAAACCAAGATTAAGGCCAAAGCTATGATCTAGCTTGGATTAACATGGTACTCTAATCCACTGGTTCTCAAAGTGTGGTCCCTGGACCAGCAGCATAGTAAAACTTGTTAGAAATCCAAAGCTTTAGGCCCACCCAAGCAATATAGAATTAGTAACCCTGGGTGTGGAGCCCAGTAACGTGTGATTTAACAAATTCTTAAGGAGATACCAATACATGGTTAAGTTTTAGAACCACTACTATAAGAAAATTTGACACCTATAAATGCACAGAGTGAGAATAATAGTGCCTAAAACTTCTTGAGTACTTAACTATGTTCCAAGTATTATATTAAACACTTAAAATAATGTCATTTATTCTTACACATACATATGAGGTAAGTACTATTATTTCCGTTTTACAAATGACAAACTAAAGCCCTAGCCAGTTTGGCTCAGTGGATAGAGTGTCGGCCTGAAGACCAAAGGGTCCCAGGTTTGATTCCAGTCAAGGGCATATACCTTGGTTTCAGGATCCTCCCTGGCCCAGGCCCTGGTCAGGGCTGGAGCAGGAGGCAACCAATTGATGTGTTCCTCTCACATCAATGTTTCTCTCTGTCTTTCCCTTTATTCCACTCTCCCTAAAAATCAGTGGAAAATTATCCTTGGGTGAGGATTAACAACAACAACAAAAACACAACAAAACAACAACAAAAATTATGAACTAAAGTAACTTGCCAAAGGTTACACAGATAATAAACGGTAGGGTCATGTTAAAAAAAGTTTGTTTTCAGAAACCCTGCTTTTAACCACCACAATATATTGCGTTCAATCTTAGAATACTAAGGCAAAACTAACTCAAACATTACTATTTACAACATTGTGTAAAAATAAATACACTAATCTCAAAAATAACTCTCTCACCACATGGTATCCTCCATCATGAAAACTTGGGGGGGGGGTTGTTTATTCTTTTGTTCTCTGATTAATCAAGACATCTCCTATCTCTTTTACCTCAAACTTACTGAACACAATAAAAATAAATTTCAATAAAGTAGTTAAACTTTGGAGCCAGTGGCTCTGCAATTCTTCGTTAAATTATTTACTTTCAGTAAATCCTCATTAAAATTGGATAATAATGGTATCTAGTTATAAATAAATTGGTTATGAGGATTAAATTATGCTGTGTAGTGTGTGTATGTGTGTGTGTGTGTATGAGAGAGAGAGAGAGAGAGAGAGAGAGAGAGAGAGAGAGGAGTGAAAGTATGTGCAGTTGTTATGGCATTTAGATCTTAAGGAATGTCTAAATTTTGCCCTGCTTATGAAGAAGCTCATCAGTGTTCTCTATGTGGAAGATGTTTGGAAGAATTTGGAAATGTGAACACTGCCTATTGAAATTCAGTCTCTAGCCATCCAAGTCTAGTACTTCATATTTAACTGAAAATAAAGATTGCTGCATTTTCTTAATTGGGTTATTAAAATCATTTTTATTATTTTCTTAGAAAATTACACAAGTCAGCTAACTATAGAAGAATTTCATTATGAGATGATTAACAGGAAGGTTATAGTGCAGGGAAATTCTAATATCTAGGAAAAGGTTTACCTTAATTTTTAAGTTCATGAGTGCTTCTGCAAAGCCCTCTTCACCCTCCCAAGAATTTCTAATTCCCGAGCAGTGAGATTCTAACAGTTTGGTACTTTTTTTATATCCTCGTTTATATTGATTATATATGTTAGATTTAACTTTTCAAACACATTAAACAACTTTAGAGAGGATGGACTTTTTCATATGTAGCACAGTATTAAACATATTTTCATAAATAGTCATCATTAAGCCCAGATTTTATACATAAAATAGAGAGAGAGAGAGAGAGAGAGAGAGAGAGACATGTTCACTACAGTGATGTTTGTAATAGCAAAATATAGGATTAAGCATAAATGTCCATCAATAGGATAGATTTGTCTAAGATCTATTATGTAGTCTTATCTGTAGTATGGATTACATGCCATGGAGACTGGATATGTTAATCAGCCTGGCACAGTGCTTGGATAAGCAATGTCACTTTATGTCTCTATGACAGTGATGGCAAACCTATGACACGCGTGTCAGAGGTGACACGCGAACTCATTTTTTTGGTTGATTTTTTCTTTGTTAAATGGCAGTTAAATATAGAAAATAAATATCAAAAATATAAGTCTTTGTTTAACTATGGTTGCAAATATCAAAAAATTTCTATATGTGACACGGCACCAGAGTTAAGTTAGGGTTTTTCAAAATGCTGACACGCCGAGCTCAAAAGGCTCGCCATCACTGCTCTATGACTATTTCCCATGCTTTTGTACCTGACCAATTGCTCCTTTTGTTTGATGCAGCCTTTCTTTTAACTTATAGCAATACTTTCATTTGGATTATATATCAAGTCCTGCTGCTACAGAAGCCATTCATTTTCCTTAAAGGTGATATTGCATCTCTTTTGTACTTCCTGTATGCTGACTTCACATTTAAACTCCCAGTGACTTCTAATTTCTTAGGGGTGAACGTCATTGTTCCCCCCCACACACACACATACTGACTGTTTATACATGAAGGTATCATAGTATATACATTTTTATGACTACACATGGGTATTTTCAAAATTGGCTCACCTGCAAACATTTGCAGTCACCCCAATATTTTTCTCTATATAAAGCCTTTGTTATCAATTTCCTTATATAGGGGTAAAAGGAACATTCTTCACCAACTATTTCTGGAGTCAAGCATAAATAAATGAGAATCATTTCCTGCCCTGACCGGTTTGGCTCAGTGGATAGAGCGTCAGCCTGCGGACTGAAGGGTCCCAGGTTTGATTCCAGTCAAGGGCATGTACCTTGGTTGCAGGCACATCCCAGTGGGGGGTGTGCAGGAGGCAGCTGATCGATGTTTCTCTCTCATCAATGTTTCTAACTCTCTATCCCTCTCCCTTCCTCTCTGTAAAAAATCAATAAAATATATTTTTAAAAAAAGAGAGAATCAATTCCTTTCGTTTGCCACTATATTACAAATTATCTACATATGTAAAATAACTACTATATGTCACTATGCTTTATACTTAAGCAAATCATTATGCTGTGAAGTGAACATATTATTCCCATTATGAATATGAGGCTTAGATAAAGATAAGTATTGAGGCTTGGACAGATTCAGTAACTTTCCTAGAGTGATACACTAGATTACAACTGGCAAAGGCAGGGGTAAACCCAGTTGGGCTGATTCCATGTTCTCTTCAGTATAACATATAGCATTTGTATTCATGCTCTTATTTCCACTTACACAAGGAAGTTATTGATAGTATCATTAAATCAGCATTTGGAGTTAAATCAGACTTGAATTTAGGTATCAATTTCTCCAACATTAGAAAGGAGATAATAATAGTATCTATCTCTAGTACTGTGTACTGTCATGGGAATTAAGTGAGGTAACTAATATATATATATATAGTTCAGTGCCTGAAATACAGGCGTTCATTTGTTTTGTTTTAATATACATTTTTATTGACTTTTAGAGAGAGAGGAAAGGAGAGGGAGAGAGAGAAACATGGATGTGAGAGCAATGCATTCATTGGCTGCCTCCTGCACGCCCCCTACTGGGGATCAAGCCTGAAATCTGGGTAGGTGCCCTGATCTACAATTGAACCAGGAACCTTTCAGTGCTCAGGACAGTGCACAACAGCCAGGGTGGGCATTATTTAAAGGCTTTATATATTAACTAGAGGCCTGGTGCACGGATTCATGCACAGGGGAAGAGGGTGTCCCTCAGCCTGGCCTGCACCCTCTCACAATCCAGTACCCCTCAGGGGGATATAGCAGTGTGCCAAGTGGCAGGCAGCCAGGGAGTAGCCTGAGCTGGAGCGGGGCACCACGCCACTCATGCTCATCCCAGCAGAGTCAGAGTTGGGAGAGGCTTCTGCCACCACAGCTGCACTCACCAGCCATGAGCCTGGCTTCTGGCTGAGCGACCCTCCTCCTTATGGGAGCACACTGACCACCAGGGGACAGCTCCTGCATTGAGCATCTGCCCCAGGGTGGTCAGTGTGCATCATAGCAACTGGTCGACCAGTTTTTCTGGTCATTCTGGTTGTTCAGTTGTAATGATCGCTTAGGCTTTTATATATATAGATTTGTTATTCCCCCCTTTTAATCAAAAAGAGAAAAAAGTAGTACAATCTTTTACTTTATTCATTTAGTTGGATTGCTGGGTTGATCACTTTTCTCCTTTGGATGTTACTGTGTATTATTTTCTTTTCTCATGCCTTAATGAAATCACGTTGAAATTTTCTATTTCTAAAATAATCACTGTTTTAGCAAGTAAATAATAATCAGTCTTCTACTCCATATACTTAATGTCTATATCCTACTTAGAATAGGCACTTATCACATACTAAAGTACCTTCTATTGAAGTAACCTGTGTTTGTTTCATTTCTCCTGTAATTGACTCAAGGCCAGGGACTCACTTTTTTTGTCCCAAAGTATCTAAAAAAGTGTCCAAGTATATCATATGAATTTTAAATATATACTAAATAGACTAATAGAATGAAAATCTGGGTGACCTCAAATTCATTTTGAATAAATTTTAGAATTTGGCAAGATATTTAGGTCTGTTTTCTTGCAAAACATTGTTCAAAATGTGTTGCTATATACAATTTAACTGATTCGCATAAAGGTATTTATTGCTTATCTATATAAATTAAATTATTTGTTTGATGGTGTGTACAGTCTTAAACCCTATGGAACAAACTGTTACACCACTGTGAAAGATTTTTCCAAAGTGAGTAATAAAAGATAAAAATATATGTAAGTGGGAGGACATAACATTAAAGGTAAGTATCCATTCCTAGGGCTCTGCATCCAATTTCTAAATGATCAAGACTCTGTATCTTTCCCTGTTGCTCAATGAGATAAAATAACACTGATTTTAGAGTCAGAAAACATGGTTTAAATTCAAGTATGGCTTTGCTTCAGCCACATTACTTCACTGTACCTCAGTTTCCCTGTGGTACTATCTAGTTTGCAGATGGTTGTAAGACTTGAGATAATGCAGGTATTTAGCCTTGTATAAATGAAGCACCCATTAAATTATAAAAATTATTGTTACTAGGATATTCTTATGTAAACTAGATAGTAAAGAGTTTAAATTCAAACCATTTGTCTTATGTGTGAGCTGTTTTGGTAAATTATTTGAAGGCAGAACAAATTGAAACTAAGGATTAAATGAGAAGGATTATATATGGATTCCAATTATCCTTATCTTTTGGTTCTTCCATAATCCTTCCCCATTATTTTCAGTTAATTGGGCTTTCCTCTATCCCCAAATTTCCCAAGAAATAGGTGGTTTCATGAATAAATGTGAAATCTTCTTCAACAATATTATAAAATGCAGTTTTACCAAATACAGTAGCACTTTTCATGGGTAAAATAGAATCATTTTCTCATTTAAAATATGTAGAATTATACATTGGAGTTGGAGTTAAACTTTGATCTATATTTTTCATTTGATATTTACTGTTCTCTTTGAAATAGTAGAGATGTAGAAAAATGTACTGCATGAACAACCAAATAATATATGGAGAGCTGCTTTTGTTTCTAAAATGACTGAGTCATTGCTACAATTTCAGACTCGATGTCCAAATCAGGCCTTTTATTTTTTATTCTACACCATTGCAATGAATTGTAATGGTTATTTGCTCACAATTGCATGTGTACCCTCTACTCATATATATTTATCATTCTTAATGTAAATTCACCACCAGGGCTATAGATTATGGCTCTGTGCTATGCACTTACAGAAAAACTAATGAAAAGGGATAAATTACAGAGGAAGAAACTACCAGCTACTAATATGATTTCCAATACCAGGGTCCCTGAAATTCTTTAACGTGTATCAAAACTACTTCTAGTGGTTACAGCATCAGCAGGAAAAATGAAAAAAAGTAATGAACATGAATTGAAAAGAACCTTACTTTTGCTTTTTTTCATATAATAACATGGTAATACAGAGAAATATATGAAATAGGTAAATCGCTAGTTTGTTGTAAACACAAGGTTATATATTGCTATATTGTTGTACTGAATAGAATGGAGTAGAAAGCTTTACCACTCTAGGGTATTGGGAGAGATGTAGTTATAGAAGCACAAAGATATCTGCAGAGACTTCTCCCTTGAAAGAACTTCCTCTCTCCTAAGTGCCCAGAATCTACAAATATTAAGTTGTCTTTATATAATTTGACTAGAGGCCCGGTGCACAAAAATTTGTGCACTTGGGGGGGAGGGGGGTCCCTCAGCCCAGCCTGTG
>NW_005364953.1:710839-716877 GCF_000412655.1 Myotis brandtii | reverse complement strand
TTTTTATTCTGGGCCAGCTTTAGCTCTGGCTCTAGCTCTGAGGCTTCCGCTGCTGAAAGCAGGTATCTGGTTTGTTTGCGGTCTATAATCGAAACAATGTATAACTCCAGCTCTGAGATCCCGGCCGGCTGAAAGCTGGTTTCTGGGGTTTTGTTTAGCTTCTATATTTGTTACAAAGTTTCAAACTGCTAGCTCTGAGGCCGGCATCGCAGGCGGGGAACGTTGGAGTCCTCCTTCACTGCAGCAAGCAAGCCTCATGTTCGCTTTAAGCTGCCTGGCTGCCGGCCGCCATCTTGGTTGACAGTTAATTTGCATATCACCCTGATTAGCCAATGGGAAGGGTAGTGGTCGTACGCTAATTACCATGTTTCTCTTTTATTAGTGTAGATGGCATCAGAAGTCTTCTGCCCCATACGTTTATTTCCCTTTTAAGAACCAGAAATCTTCACATTACTCACCCCTTTGGATAGACTTTATAAAGACTTCTGGTGACCATAATTTTATCATCTGAATGGATTATGGCTTAAACATAATGGCCTATGAACTATATAAGCCCTACAGATGGCATTTTCATTGACCAGAAAGCAATTAAACATCTACATTTAAACATGTAGAACTTTCAATAAGCATATATATTCTTTTGAAAATTCGTGAAATCTAACATAACTAAACTCAAACTTTTCTATACAGAGAACAATGACTCTAAATCACTGTATCTCTGAATTTTAGTTTCCTCATCTGCAAAATGAAGATAATGACATCTGGGTCAGAAAAGTGTTATTAGGATTAAATGAGATAGACAGAGAGCTTAATACATATTAAGCACTTGATAAATGATAATAATTATGAGTATCATTGATCAGTGGCTATTCCCTATAGATAGGACATGTTCCCTGCAATTTGGCACCAACCCTTTGGCACCAGATTTTTCTACCAATACAAATGATGAACATTAGTTGCCATTTTATCACCACATTTGCACTTCTTTTTTCCTTATAATATTTCTGTTTTTCAAAATGAGTGAAAAACTGAGAGGACTTGCATATTTCAAGAAAAAGAGGAAAAAACACAAAAAACATTACATCTTTCAATACTTCAAACACTGCCTGATTTCTAAGCAAGGTGGATCTTGTCTACCATTAAAAGTGATAATTTAACTAAAGTCCTCCCCCCCACCCCCCAGTTTGGAAGTATGCTTTTTTTTTACAATCAGTGTTTCAAACTGGTCTTTCTTAGTTTCAATTTTCAAGACTTCAAAAAGCTTCCAAGATATCTGAGTAGTGCATTTAAAACAAAGTTGACATACTTTCATTTCAAAAATCTGGAGTCAAGATGTGTTTTGATAATCACTAATTTTTGGTAATCACTAATGCACATACATTATATGTCTGTCTAAGAAATAGCCTTGAATGCCTACTTTATGCAAGATGTACTCAGAACTGTGGATGAAATGACAGTGAATAATAATGGTGTCTGAATATTCTGGTTAATTGAGAATAACTTTGAAGGCCATTAAACATTTACTCCAACTCTTTACTATGCTGAATACCATGGATTTTGCTCTACATGATCAAATATATTAAACAAAAGTGTAAAAATTACTGGGTTTCACTTTACTATTTTAACATTCTTGCCAATTTCTAAATTCTCTTACCTTAGTTGTTACGTTTATAACAATCAACAGAATCTTAGCTATGGCTACTTTGGGTAAATATTTGTATTTCTTATCGTTTATTTGATAATGTGTTCTACTTCAGGCTGTTTTTTGGTATCCGTGGTGGTGAAAAAAAATTCATCTCTCTCAAAGATGACGCATTTAAATCAGTTTGGGATTGAGTTGATAAAGGATAAACTGCTCAAAATTTTAATACCAAGAAGGATGCATTTACTTGTGGTCTCTTGGATGAAAGATAATTTGAACATGAGACCTCACCCCATGCTCCTCTGGAACATGGAAAGCCCATCCCATTGGTAGCTATCATTTCTGTTTTATATACACGTGCACAACTCAAGGAACATGCCAAAATTATTCAATTTTTTAAAAGCAGAATTTTCAACAATGGGATTTCGGTTAATCCCTTCACCTTTTTTACCCAGCAAAAATAAAAATAAAAAGGGATTTGGAAAAGAATGTGCCAGTGGGCACTGAAATTTCTCCCTCTGCTTCACCTGCTACATCTAATCAACACCAGTGTTTTATGAATTGTACCTCCTAAATACCCTTGGAATACATTATGCATCCAGTCTTTCCCACCTCAAAACTACATTTCATATTGCAGCATCATTGATCTTTCTAAATAAAGCACAATTCTGATTATGCTGCCCTGTGCCATGTCTTCAGGCTTCCCATTGCCTGCTAAGTTAAGTTCAAATGTTTTAACAAGGCATGCAAGTGCAAGTGTCATCTCTTGTCACTAACCACCCCCTCCTTATGCAGTTATATTTCATATTCTAATTATAGCAAACTGCTTACAACTTCATACATATTTATTTCCTTTTATATCCGGAATTTAGCACACACTAGTCCCTCTGCCATGTACACCCTTTAGCATCATACCCAGAGTTTTCTAATGTTTCTCATTCTTCAGATTTCAGCTAAAACAGCCTTCCTCCAGGAAGCCTACTCTGATTTTCAAAGACTGTGTTAAGTATACCTCCATCATTTTACCAGAGCATTTTTTAAAAAAGTCTTTATTGTTGTAAGTATTACATATGTCTCCTTTTCCCCCCATTAACCTCTCCCAGCCTACTCCCACCTTCCAGCACAAGCCCTCATCCCCCCACTGTCTGTGCCCATCAGAGAACTTTTTAATGCCTTGATCATACTACTTAATTTTAAATGTCTGTTTATTTGTCTAGTTTTTAACTGGACTGTAAGCTCCATGAAAATAATTTTACCTTCCTGATTATTATATTCTCAATCCCTAGCATAATGGTTCCAAATAACTTTGTTAAGTAAACAGGCCTCCTATCCTATAGCCACAGAATTTTTTTTCACTTCAGAGAATCAATGGCTAGGTAAGCAGCCTAAAAATGGACGAGTTTTAAAGTTTGGAAGAAGGGGTCTGACACTTGGGTTGCCTGTTATAATTAGAAACTAAATCTATAAAGTGATATGCTATATAAAGTGTTCTCTCTTCTGAGATTTTCTTATGTTAGCAGTACAGGGCACTCACAGAAGCTTTACAATTTCAGTGGTTCCTCCTCCTCTTTATTACTAATTAAAATCATCCTGCCAAGGCAGAGAATCAACTTTATGAAATATAGAAAAGAAAGAAAATGTTATATTAATGAATAATCACTAAACCAGATTACAATCTGCATCATATTCAATCTTCTAGATTACAAAGACAGAAAGAAATTTCACCCTACATATCACCAAGCAGTTTCCATTCATGACATACATGTTCTCAAGATTAATTATAACTTGTCCTCCCGTAAGAGAACTTTAGAACACTATTTGTTATGCATTTTTCATAGTCCATCACAAATTCATCTGACATTGATGTAGCCATTTGTGTTAGCTAATTGTCTGTGTTCGAAGGAAAAATAAAACTTTTATACCAAGGACAAGCATTTGGTTATGGCTCAGGGTAAGGCATTCCCACAGTGACAGGAAAATAGAGGCACCATATTCCTTTACGTTTACATTTCAAAGAGATGGCCCTCATACCCTTAAGAAAAACTCCTGGCTGGGTGTTTACCAGAAGAAAAGAGGGGTGGGGGAGATGGGAGAGAGTAAAGGGGGGGGCTTAAATGGTGATGGAAGGAGACTCAACTTGTGGTGATGAACACACAATATAATACACAGCCATCCCAGGAGCAGCAGCCATGTGAACAGCTCACCCCCATTTGAGGAGCAGCAGCCAGTGAGAAGCCCACCCCTGTCTGAGGAGCAGTAACCACATGAACAGCCTGCCCCTGTCAGAGGAGCAGCCCGCCCCTGTACAAGGAGCAGCAGTCCTGTGAGCAGCCTGCTCTCATCCGAGGAGCAGCAGCTGCACAAGCAGCACACCCCTGTATGAGGAAGAGCAGCCTGCACCCACCAGCCAGAGGAGCCACCACTGCTGTGAGCAGCACCCACCAGAGGAGCTGCTGCCAACTGAGGAGCAGCTGCTTCCACAAGCACCTGAGGTGCAGCTGCCGCCTGAGGAACTGCTGCCATCCACGTAGCAGCCCCTGCATGACTCAGCACCTAGATCCTGTGGTGAGAGCAAAAATGGGGAGACAAAGAAATCCCCAAAGGAAAGAAAAGGAGTAATCACCAGAAAAGCAGCTAAGTGAAACAGAGGCAAGCAACATATCAGAAAAAAGAATTCAGAATAAGGGTTATATAGTTCACAAACCCGATGGATGAAAAAATCAACAACTTATGTAAGAATCAAGAAGAAATTAAAAGTGATATAGCAGCAATAAAAAATACCATGGAAAGTTTCAATAGTAGACTAGGAGAAGTGGAGGACCAAATTAGTGAATTAGAAGATTGGGAAGCAAAACACATCCAAACTGAACAGCAATTGGAGAAAAATAAAATAAAAGATATGAGGAGAGCCTAAGGGAGCTTTGGGACAACGTGAAATGAAGCAACATATGAATAATAGGGGTGCAAGAACAACAGAAATAGGAACAAGGGTTAGAAAATCTATTTGAAGAAATAATGTCAGAAAACTTCCCTGAGGTGGGGAAAAATAGTCACACAAGCACGGAGAGTCCCAAACAAGATAAGCCCAAAAATACCCACACCTGGGGAAGAAAAAAGTCACACAAGCCCAGAGAGTCCCAAACAAGGTGAATCCGAAAAGACCCACACCAAGACACATCATAATTACCATGGCAAATGTTCAGGACAAAGAGAGAATCTTACAGGCTGCAAGAGAGAGACGGAAAGTTACATACAAGGGATCTCCCATTAGATTATCAAATGATTTCTCAACAGAAACACATCAGGCCAGAAAAGAATGGACGGAAATTTACAAAGTGATGCAAAGCAAAGGACTGAATCCAAGAATACTCTATCCAGCAAGGCTATCATTCAAAATTGAAGGGGAAATAAGAAGCTTCACAGACAAAAAAAGGCTAAGGGAGTTTATCACCACCAAGCCAGCAATGCAAGAAATGCCAAAGGGACTGCTGTAAAAAGAAGAAAAAAGGAAGAAGGAACACAGGCACAAAAAATAAAAAATGGCTACAAACAAGTACCTTTCAATAATAACTTTAAATGTAAATGGACTAAATGCTCCAATCAAAAGAAATCGAGTGGCTGAATGGCTAAAAAAACATGACCCATATAAATGCTGTCTACAAGACAACCACCTCAGGAAAAGGGACTCACACAGACTGAAAGTGAAGGATTGGAAAAATATCTTTCAGGCAAATGGAAATGAAAAAAAAGCTGGGGTAGCAATACTTATATCTGACAAAATAGACCTCAAAGTGAAGGTCATAACAAGAGATAAGGCCACTTCATAATATTAAAGGGATCAATACAACAAGAGGATATAACCTTGGTAAACATATTTGCACCCAATGCATTAGCATCCAAATACATAAAAAAAACTCCTGGAAGATATCAGGGGAGAAATTGACAACAATACAATCATAGTAGAGAACTTTAATACCACCACTGACATCACTGGATAAACCCTCTAGACAAAAAATCAGCAAAGAAACAGGAATACTAAATGACTCACTAGATCAGACGGACTTAAAAGACATCTTCAGAACATTTCACCCCAAAGTACAGAATATACATTCTCCTCAAGTGAACATGGGACATTTTCAAAGATAGAGCACATATTGGGACACAGTCAATGTCTTTCCACATTCAAGAAGACAGAAATCATATCATGCATCTTCTCAGATCACAATGGCATACATAATATTAGAAATAAACTACAGTAAAAACAATAAAAAAATTCAAACACTTGGAATCTGGATAGAATGCTATTTAACAATGATTGGGTTAGCAAAGAGATCAAAAAAGAAATTAAAAACGTCATGGAAACAAATGACAATGAAAACACAACAATCCAAAATCT
>NW_005364953.1:709125-709453 GCF_000412655.1 Myotis brandtii | reverse complement strand
GCGACATGATACTGTACATAGAAAACCCTAAAGACTCCATCAAAAAAATTATTAGACTTAATAAATGAATTTGGCAATGTAGCAGGATACAAAATTAACACCAATAAATCTATGGCATTTCTATACACCAATAGTGAACTTACAGATAGAGAGATTTAAAAAAACAATCCCATTTACCATCACACCAAAAAATAAGATACCTAGGAATAAGCTTAACTAAGGACTTAAAAGACCTATACTTGGAAAACTACAGGACACTGAAAAAAGAGATAGAGGAAGACATAAACAGATGGAAGAACATACCGTGTTTCTGGATTGGTAGATTCAA
>NW_005364953.1:691722-708862 GCF_000412655.1 Myotis brandtii | reverse complement strand
TGCCAGCAAAAGTTACTGGCGTGCCATGTTTGGCATGCATGCCAGGGGTTATCCACCCCTGGCCTAGGGCAAAGAAAGGAAAAAATAAACAAATGGGACTATATCAAAATAAAAAGCTTCTATACATCAAAAGATACCATCAACAAAGCAACAAGAAAGCCCACTGCATGGGAGAACATATTTGCCAATGTTATCACACATAAAGATTTAATCTCCAACAGGGAACTCATACAAGCTTACACCATACACAAAAATAAGCTCAAAATGGATAAACGACTTAAACAAAAGATGGGAAACCATAAAAATTTTAGAGGAATCTACAGGCAGCAAAATCTCAGAATATGTTGAAGCAATATATTCACTGATACAGATCCTAGAACAATGGAAACTAAAGAGAAAATAAACAAGAGACATATGAAAACATGCTCAAAGTCACTAATCATCTGAGAGATGCAAATCAAAACGACAATCCGGTACCATCTCTCACCTGTCAGAATGGCTATCAACAACAAATAAACAAATGACAAGTGCTGGTGAAGATGCAGAAAAAAAGGAACTCTCATGCACTGCTGGTGGGAATGCAGACTGGTGCGGCCACTGTGGAGAACAGTATGAATTTTTCTCAAAAAACTAAAAATGGAACTCCCATTTGACCCAGTGATTCCACTTCTAGAAATATATCCCAAGAAATCAGAAATATTAATCAGAAAGTATACATACACCCTTATGTTAATAGCAGCACAATTTACCATAGCTAAGATTTGGAAACAGCCTAAGTGCTCATCAGCAGATAAGTGGATTAGAAAACTATGGTACATCTACACAATGGAATACTACGTTGTGGTAAAAAAGAATGAATTCTTCCCATTTGCAACAGCATGGATGGAACTGGAGAACATTATGCTAAGCAAAATAATCCAAGATAAATATCAGATGAGGTCACTCATTTGTGGAATATAATGAATAACATAAACTGATGAAAAACAGATCCAGAGACAGAGAAGCATCACTCAGATCATCAAACCTCAGAGGGTAGGTAGAGGAGGGTGGGGGTAAGGGGGAGAGATCAACCAAAGGACTTTTATGCATATATACTAGATGCCCAGTGCACGAAATTTGTGCACGGGGGTGTTGTCCCTCAGCCCGACCTGCACCCTCTCCAATCCGGGAGCCCTCAGGGGATGTCCTACTGATGGCTTAGGCCCAATCCCGTGGTTCTCTGCTCTCTGTGGGGCCTGCCTGCTCCACACCACAGTGATGGGCAAGCAGGCCCTGCTGGGTGCTGTCTTCTGGTCTGCTTGCCTGCTTGCGGGTCGCCAAAGCAACGGCCAAGCAGGGCCTGCTAAGTGCTGCCTGCGGGCCGCACTTGTTTGCTCTTGGGTCACTTTGGCAATGGCCAAGCAGGCCCTGCTGGGTACTGCCTGCGGGCCGCGCTTGCCTGCTTGCTCGTCACTGCAGCGACAGCCAAGCAGGCCTTGCTGTGTGCTTCCTGCGGGCCATGCTTGCCTCCTGGGCTTGCATTGTTGGGGCGATGCCGCCAGTGGCCCACCCTGGCCGCTATAGGAGCCTCCATCTTTGTCTCGAAGTGACAGTTAATTTGCATATTACTCTTTTATTAGATAGGATAAGCCTAACCAATGCACACAGACACCAGGGGGGTGAGGGCATAAGTGGGGGGTGTGGGGGAACAATGGAGGGGATAAGGGCACATATGTAATACCTTAATCAATCAAGAAAAAATAAAAAATACCATACACAGATGATATATTATAGAATTATATACTTGAAACCTATATAATTTTATTAACCAATATCACCCCAATAAATTCAATTTAAAAGAAAAACACTCCTGCATTGTAAACCTGGAAAGAGGCTTGCCAAGACTTTAAAGAGATCTCCAGAGATATCAAAGGGTGAGAAGAAGGATTCACAGAAAGGTTTCTTACAGAAATGTACTGATAAAAGGAGGGGGAAAGATCACTTTCCTTCTTGGCAGCAGGAAAAATATCATCTTTAAAAAATTCAGCCTTACATCAGTCAGCTCAAATAGACTTTGTACATCCTTGATATGCAGACCTCCCTAATAGAACACAGTTTTTCTTTCACAATCCATGTACCTCACATTATAGAATAAATGTATTGAGAAGCTATATCCATAGTTTTATATCTCCCAGATTATATTGCTGCTAGAGGCCTTTCCCTTGAACTCAAGATGTACAGAAGATGTATCAGAATATTTTAAGATTAGTAATGCCTGAATATTGGTCAATCAGAAGAGATACCAACCTGTAGCCCTTACAGGTATGCTATATATATGTACCTGTCTATTCAAAATTTCCACTAAATAACTAATAGGCATCTTAATCCTAATGTGTCCAAAAATTCCATCCCTGAGCTGCTAGTACCATAGTCTCCCCTGTATCAGTAAAAGGTGACTCCATTCTTTCTCTTGTGGTTCACATTGATACAATTTATGACAGTGACCTTAACCTTAATCTAGAAGGTCTGTGGGAGGAACTAGGGCCTATGGGAGGAGCTATCACATTGTCATTGTGAGAGAACTACAGGAAGACTCTATGTTGTAACATAGTATTATTGTTACAACATAGCTCTATGGTTATAACCGCCCCTAGCCTTAACTTTCTCTTCCCCTCTATAAAGTATTTCTTCCATCTTTGCACAGTTCAGTGTGTGCACATGACTTGCCATGGTCATGGAACACCTAATCAACTTTTCTTTTATGGTTGACAACATCCAGTTTGTCAGGAAAGTTGTTTCCTCAAATTTAAAAGTATGTCCGCAAAACTAAATATTTCTTATGCCCTTGACTTTTAAGACAATTTAAAACTGTCATTATGTTTTGCCTGGAATATTGTAAAAGCACACAAACCCATCTCCCTGCCTCCCACTTTGTGCTCTTACATACTCTTCTCCATACAAAAGCCAAAATGTGTCTTAAAAATCTCGTCAGATAATGTTTCTCTTCTGTTCAAACCTTCAATGACTTTCCATTTCACTAGAGTATAAGTAAAAATCTACACAATGGCTTACAAGGATACTCAAGGCCTCCTGCTACTTCCATCACCTCATTTCCTAGGACTGCCCTTGCTGTTCCACTGCACTACTAGTACATTTTCACATGACGTTCCTAACACATACTGACAATGCTCTGGCCTTGAGGTCTTTGAACTGGCTATTTCTTCTGTCTTAAACTTTAATTCCCCAGCAACTTAGCATGGCTTTTCCCTTCAATTCCTTCACCATTTTTTGGAAGTATTTTAAAAATATATTTTTATTGTATAATATTCACCATATGAAAGTGTACAATTAAATGGTTTTTAAGATATTCACAGAGTTGCACAATCTTAAAATTAGAAAATTTTCATGAGCTCAAAAGATACTCTGTACTCATTAAACAGTCACTTCCTCATTACCCCCATCTTTTCAGCCCCTAGTAACCATTAATTTACTTTCTCTCTCTGTGGATTTGGCTTTTCTGGTCATTTCACAAAAATGTGCCTGGCTTCTTTTATTTAGCATCATGTTTTTGAGGTTCACCCATGCTGTAGCATGTAAAGTACTTTCTGTTTATGGGTAAAAACATTTTATTGTATGAATACACTATAATTTGTCTATGTACTTGTTAGCTTATTGTTGGAGAGGAACATTAACCTTTAAGTATTAAAAGTATAAATTCAACATCAGTGTATCCACAGTTTTAATTAGTAATATCACAGGATTATACATGGTGTGAACAATATGCCATGTAGAGATTGTAAATTGTCAGCAAGTGGCTTTTTAATAAAGTTATTCTAGCTTTTGTTTTACTAAATATGTGAACATAGTATTTTCATCAATATTTTACCTCTGAGAACTTGTATTTGGGGTGGGGTAAGCCAGATACCCCAGGACAATAATGGAGTTTTCAGTCTGTGCCTGAAAGAGTAGCCCACTGTATTTATAACCATAGATCTGATCTGGAATAAGAGAACACCGAACATCACCCTCAGGAATTCAACCATCACAGAAACAGCTGTGCCACAGTATGTTTTTTTCTGTTCAAGATGCTATTCAGTGAGGCATTCAATCCTATAACAGACTTGTGTGCTGTGCTCAAAGATGGCTGGAATATTCTGAGAGATATTTGTGACATCATAACTCTCAGGGTTCCACCAACCAGCACAGTACTCAGGGTCTGTGGCCTTTACTGTTGAAGAATGAGCTTCAGCCTGGAAATGGCCCTGGCCTCCTACTCTTTCTTTTCACTTCCAGAGGAAGTATGGCTGCCTTTAGATCTGAAGTAACCCCACTTGGCCAAATTTGCTTAGACTCTGGCCAAATAAAATTTTGTCTTGTGGTCTTTAAAATTAATCTAATTCACATACTATAAAGGTTACCACTTAAAATATATAGTTTAGTAGATTTTAATATATTCATTAGGTTGTACAATCATCATCATTATCTACATTCAGAATATTTTCATTATCCCACAAAGAAACCCCATACACAGGAATAGTAATTCCCACTCTCCCTCCTCAGACCCTGACAACCACTAATCAATCTTCTGTCTTTATGGGTTTTCCTATTCTATAAAATTCATATAAATAATATGCATTCTGTGTCCTTTTGTGTTTTGTTTCCTTCATTTATCATGTCTTTGAAGTTAATTTATGTTGTGTTTCAGAATTTATTCCTTTCTATGGCTTAACTAGAGGCCCAGTGCATGGATTCATGCACCAGTGAGGTCCCTTGGCCTGGCCTGTGCCCTCTTGAAATCTGAGACCCCTCGGGGGATGTTGGAGAGCAGGTTTCAGCCTGATCCCCACATGCCAGGCTGAAGGACCCCACCAGTACATGAATCCGTGCACCGGGCTGGTTTTGGCTAGATCTCCACAGGACAGGCCGAGGGACTCCACTGGGCCTCTAGTATGCATATAAGATCTTTGGTTAATCTCTTCCAGCCCCCCTGGCCCCCTTCCCCCTGAGATTCATCAGTCTGTTCCATGTTTCCATGGTGGTCACTGTGCGTCATAGCTATGGTCGAATGGTCGAACGATTGAACAGTCGCTTAGGCATATATATATATATATATCTTTTTATACAAGTGTCTTATCTTAGGCCTATAACATTTTGTTTACCCATTCATCCATTGATTAAAATTTGGTTTGCTCCAACTTTTTGAATATTATAAATAATACTGCTATGAACAATGTTATACAACTTTTTGTGTAGACATACCCTCATCTTTTTAAAAATCTAATATTCCCTTCTGATCCAGGCTTGCTCTAACTATCCTATTTAACTTGATAACATCCCTCCCCTGTCATGACATTCTCTATTCCTTCTCCCTGGGCTACTTTTCTCCATGATATTTGTAGTAATTCACTCATTGTTCATCTTTCTCCACTGTAATGCAAACTACATGGGGGTAGAGAATCTTGTCTATTTTATTTCATGCTGCATTCATAGTGCTAGAAAAGGGCCTTATACACAGCAGATACTCAACATGTATTTGCTGACATTTTCTGGGCCTTTTGCTAATTCCTTGATATCACTATACTCTCTCCTAAGTAAAACAGAGGATCTAGGAGTAACACTGTGGGAGAGATGGGAGAAGAACACATATTATCAAACTTCTTAAAGAAAAAGGTGTGATATAACTGTCAAAATTATATGAGCTATATAACATGGAAGTTAAACATATAGACTGCGGAGTCCCTATTCTGCTGCTTTTTAGCTGTATGATCTTGAGTAAGTTAGTTTCTTTACCCTAGCTTTCTTATGTGTAAAGCAGGCAATAATTATACCTATCTCATGGAGTTGTTTTGATAATATATATGTTAAGTATTGTGAAGAATTTATGATAGTGTCTGGCACCTAGTAATTAATTATTATCATCATCATCACAACATAAAATTTAAAACAATTCATATCAACTCAATGGCATGGAAATTATAAAATTTCTATCAATGTAAAAATCAAGAAAAATCATTCATACTTTGATATCACCCAACTTACAGGGGCATATCAATAAAATAATATCAATAATAATAACAATTATATCAACTAACACTTAATGAGAGGCTTCACAATATGTTAACTAGGAGAACAGTCTCTAGAGTCACACTGCCTGAGCTCAAATCCTTATTATACTGCTTAGTTGCTGTGTGACCTTGGGCAAGTTACCTAACCTCTCTGTGCCTCATTTTCTATAAAATGGGTATAATAATAGTACCTAGTGCATTAAATTGCTGTTGAAAATTAAGGAAGATTATATAAGTAATGAGCTTAGTTCAGTGCCTGACCACCAGTAAGTGCTCTCTATAATTTAACTATCACTACTGGGCACTATGTGTCATGCACTATGCATGGCGACCTCCACCAAACTACATCCAAGTAAACCAAATCACTCCCAACCACTTTACCTATGTTGTGCCTATAATAGAGAGGTTTATGTCACAGTGAATTTTTGTCTATCTTCTTTATTCAACTGGGTCTCATTAAAGGCTGATAATTCTTTAATTTCTATATCTCAAGTATCTAGGAATTGCCTAGATTATAATATTTATTGTACCTAGGATTTGGTAAATAATTGATAAATGCTTGTGGATGGAAGAAAAGGAATACAGAAGTTGAGAGGCCCCAATCAACCAAACTGTTGTCCTTCTATCCCAGAGCCTATAATTTCTCAATTTATTTTTTATTTTATAATTTATCAGTTTATTTTTATTGAATTTATTGTGGTTACATTGTTCAATAAAATTATATAGATTTCAAGTGTAAAATTCTACAATACATAATCTGCACATTGCATAGTATGCTCACCATCCAAAGTCTAGTCTCCTTCTGTAACCATTTATACCCCATTTACCTTCTTCCACCTTCCCCCATCCCCCCTTCCATCTGATAATCATGATATTGCTGTCTGTGTCCATGAGGATTTTTTTTTTGCTTAATCCCTTCACCTATTTCACCCAGCCATCCAGCCCTATTTCTCTCTGACAGCTGTCAGTCTGTTCTCTATATCTATAAGTCTGTTTCTATTTTGTTAGTTTATTTTGTTCATTAGATTCCACATATAAGTTAAATGATATGGTATTTGTCTTTCTCTTACTGGCTTATTTCACTTAGAATAATATTCTCTAGGACCTAGGTCCATCCAAAACATGCTGTTCCAAAAGGTATGATTCCCTTTTTATGGATAAGTAGTATTCCATCATGTAGATGTACCACAGCTTCTTTATTCACTCACCTACTGATGGGCACTTGGACTGTTTTCAGATCTTGGCTATTATAAATAATGCTGCAATGAGCATAGGGATGCATATATTATTTCAAATTAGTGTTTCGGGTTTCATCGGATAAATTCTCAGAAGTGGAATCACTGGGTCATAAGGCAGTTCCATTTTTAATTATTTGAGGAAACTTCAAACTGTTTTTCCACAGTGGCTACACCATTGTGAATTCCCACTAACACTTGTCATTGGTGGATTTATTGATGATAGCCATTCTGACAGGCGGAAGGTGATGTTTTTTACATAAGCCTTCTGACTCATGTGACTCTCCATGTTCTGCTGTCTTGAGCTTCTAGGCTTAAAGCCTAACAAAGGAAGCAGAGAGATCTCAGAGGCTCCTATAGCTAGCCGTATATGTGCCCAGAATGGTTAGCATGTGATGTGTAAGTTTCACATCAATAATTTCATACCTCTAACACTGTTTTTATGAATAGCTTAATAGTCACATCTTCAGTTTTCTTCAGTAAACTCAAAAATATCTACACTGATTCTAATAAATTACTTCACTGGGAAATAGGAGGATCTGTCCCTGAAATTTTAATATAGGTTTTAAATTTCCAGGAGACAACTGATTTCTCTGATAAAGGAGTAATGAAGTAAAACAGGTTATTTTATAATAAGTATGGCCAACATCAGTCAGAGTCTTTGCAAAGCAGCATGATAGAGCAGGCTTAATTTTCACATGATGGACTCAGGACTATCAGAGAGTCCTTTTTTTAATATATTGTATTGATTTTTTATGGAGAGGAAGAGAGAGGGATAGAGAGTCAGAAACATCGATGGGAGAGAAACATCGATCAGCTGCCTCCTGCACATTTTCTACTGGGGATGTGCCCGCAACGAAGGTACATGCCCTTGACCGGAATCAAACCTGGGACCTCTCAGTCCACAGGCCAATGCTCTATCCACTGAGTCAAACCAGTTAGGGCTATCAGAGAGTCTTAAATCTTTAATTCATATTTATGATTTCACATTTGAAATGGGCTTTCGGTATCAAAACTGGGTAGTTGTCATTTCCACAGAAAATTGAATATCACAAGTTGGCCAAAGATAATTTTCATCATCTTCTGAAGTTTCCTTCCCAAATTTGATATAGATTCTAAATAGCTGATATGCCATCTAAAATTTTATTTAATACTAAAATACATAATCCAGAGATTTAAGTTTCTCAATTCTCATGAAAAAAAAAGTTGGCTATGAGAAAATATTAATGATCAGTAAATTATTTAAATTCCAAGTCTCCAACTGAACTTTTGTTATTTTGATGGAGTAAGAGAAACAGAAGAAAATGATTCTTTAACTTGATCCCCAGAAATGATATTCACCAATCCCCAAGAAATGCCAGGGCAACTGCCCTTGATATAAAAAGCAAACAAAATGCAAAAACAAAAACATGCATTTTTCCATGTTTGACTATAATTTCCCAAACCTTCAATGAAGTGCAAATAGTGATTGAATAGTTTCAGGATAGCAAATAACAGAGCTTCTGAGTTAGGAGTGTCAAACTACCAATAGGAAGTAATGTATAAACTCACTGGATACCCTCAGAAATGCTGAGAATTAACTCTTCCAAAGCTCTATTGAATTTCTGATTTCACCATTATTACCTTTGATTTCTGAGTTCAGCATTACCAATCCATTCCTGATTAAACTTTTTTATTCTATAAGGTCCAACTCAATTGCCACCAATACATGTAATATAAGGTAGAAAGTGTAAGAGGCTGTGAAATGGTATAGGAAACGTATTGTGGAATTCTAAATTCAAAATAAAAAAAGGACAATTGGGTTAAGGTAGTAACTGCTAGGTTTCTCCAGTGTAGTTACATGCCAAAGAGCTTTCTTTTATTCTTCCATCCAAAGGAATATCTCTTAATGGGTTGACCAGTGGCTGGAGTATAAAAAACAAAAATGGGTATCTAAACTAAAGCACAGGCTCTCCTCTAATGGAGATAGAGGTTTGGCTATTTTTTAAAAATTCTTTATTGTTTAAAGTATTACATATAGCATTACATATGTCTCCTTTTCCCCCATTGACCTCTCCCCAACTGTCCCCACCCCCCAGCACATGCCCTCACCCCTCTACTGTCTGTGTCCATTGGTTATGCTTATATGCATGCAAACAAGTCCTTTGGTTGATCTCTTACCCCCCTCCCCTGCATTCCCTCTGAGGTTTGACAGTCTGTTCTATGCTTCTATATCTCTGAATCTATTTTTGCTCATCAGTTTACGTTGTTCATTGTATTCCACAAATGAGTGAGATCATGTGATATTTATTTTTATCCAACTGCTTATTTCGCTTAGCATAATGCTCTCCAGGGCTATCCATGCTGTTGCAAATGATAAGAATTCCTTCTTTTATACATCAGCTTAGTATTCCATTGTGTAGATGTGTCACCATTTTTAATCCACTCATCTGCTGATGGGCACATAGGCTGTTTCCAAATCTTAGCTATTGTAAATTGTGCTGCTATGAACATATATAAAGGGTGAATATATCCTTTCTGACTAGTGTTTCTGATTTCTTGGGATGAAGCCTTAGAAGTGGGATTATTGAGTCAAATGGGAGTTGCATCTTTAATTTTTTGAGGAATCTCCATACTGTTTTCCACAGTGGCTGCACCAGTCTGCATACCCACCAGCAGTGCACGAGGGTTCTTTTTCTCCACATCAGCCTTAGAAGTGGGATTATTGAGTCAAATGGGAGTTGCATCTTTAATTTTTTGAGGAATCTCCATACTGTTTTCCACAGTGGCTGCACCAGTCTGCATACCCACCAGCAGTGCACGAGGGTTCTTTTTTCTCCACATCCTTGGCAGCACTTGACATTTGTTGAACTGTTGTTGATAGCCATCTGACAGATGTGAGATGGTACTTCATTGTCATTTCTATTTGCATCTCTCGGATGATTAGTGACTTTGAGCATGTTTTCATGTCTCTTGCCCTTCTGTATGTCCTCTTTCAAAAAGTGTCTATTTAGGTCCCTTGCCCATTTTTTTATTGGATTGTTCATCTTCATTTTCTTAAGTTGTATGAGTTCCCGATACATTTTGGAGAGTAAACCCTTATCTGAAATACCATTGTCAAATATGTTCTCCCATGCAGTGGGCTTTCTTGTTGTTTTGTTGATGGTTTCTTTAGCTGTGCAGAAGCTTTTTATTTTTATGTAGTCCCATTTGTTTATTTTCTCCTTAGTCTCCATTGTTCTAGGAGCTGTATCAGTAAAGATATTGCTACGACATATGTCTGATGTTTTGCTGCCTATGGATTCTTCTAAGATTTTTATGGGTTCCCGTATTACCTTTAAGTCCTTTATCCATTTTGAGTTTATTTTTGTGTATGGTGTAAGTTGGTGGTCTACTTTCATTTTTTTTATGTATCAGCCCAATTTTCTCAGCACCATTTATTGAAGAGACTATCTTGACTCCATTGTATGATCTTGCCTCCTTTGTCAAATAGTAAATTGAACATAATGGCTTGGGTCAATTCTGGGTTCTCTGTTCTGTTCCATTGGTTTATATGCTGTTCTTGTTACAGTACCAGACAGGTTTGAGAATAGAGGCTTTGTAATATAGATTGATATCTGGTATTGTGATCCCTCCAACTTTGTTCTTCTTTCTCCGGACTTCTGCAGCTATTCAGGGTCTTTTTTTTTATTCCATATGAATTTTTGGAAAGTTTGTTCTAGGTCTGTGAAATATGCTGTTGGTATTTTAATGGGAATTGCATTAAATCTATAGATTTCTTTGGGTAGTAAGGACATTTTAAAGATGTTGCTTCTACCAATCCATGAACAAGGTATTGCTGTTCCATTTATTTATGTCTTCCTCTAACTGTATTTTAAATATCTTGTAGTTTTTCTGAGCAGAGGTCTTTTACCTCCTTAGTTAAGTTTATTCCTAGGTATATTATTTTTTGTTGCAGTAGTAAATGGGATTGTTTTCTTAGTTTCTCTTTCTGCACTCGGCCTCTAGTTTAAAATTTTTTTTATTTAATGATTTTAACAATTGTAGGAGTAAGTAACAATATTATTTGGAATAAATATTAGGAAACATTTTAAGAGTGAAGGATGAGATTTTTAGCTATTTCAGCACTAAAACATTCCTTTCCAGGTATAGAATGGCCTCACATTTTATTTTATTTTTCTTGAAAGCAGATAAATTGCCTCCTTGTCTCATACCTCATCTTATTCAAATTGGACCCCACATTAATTCAGCCTTTTCGGCCTGGGAGAGATTATTTTATATCCTCTGTTGATTATAATCACAGTAACTTTATTCTCACTACCCCTAAATGAGAATTTCCTAGATAATTATCTTTTACTTCTCCTCATTAATGGGAAATTTTATACTGAATAAATCTTCTCTAATATGGAACCTACACTTGTTTTGCTTGCACTTCCTTTTTTTTCTTGACTTATGGAAAGACTTAGTGTGTATACAAACTGAATATGTATATATTAGAGTAGGGGTGGGCAAACTTTTTGACTCGAGGGCCACAATGGGTTCTTAAACTGGACCGGAGGGCCGGAACAAAAGCATGGATGGAGTGTTTGTGTGAACTAATATAAATTCAAAGTAAACATCATTACATAAAAGGGTACGGTCTTTTTTTTTTTTTAGTTTTATTTATTTCAAATGGGCCGGATCCGGCCCGCGGGCCATAGTTTGCCCACGGCTGGATTAGGGTAATGCTGGCTTCATAGAAAGAGCTTGGAAGTGTGCCTTCCTCTTGAATTCTTTTGAATAGTCTGAAGAGGATAGGTTATAGTTCTTCTTTGAATGTTTGGTAAAACTCCCTGGAGAAGCTTTCTGGCCCAGGGCTTTTGTTTGCTGGAAGTTTATTTTATCATTGCTTCATTATCTTCCATCGTTATCAGCCTATTCATTTTTTATCCTTTCTGATTGAGTTTTGGAAGATCGTATTTTTCTAGGAATATGTCCATTTCATCTAGGTTGTTCAGACTGTTGGAGTAGAGTTATTCATGGTATTTTTTAAAAAAAAATCCTTTGTATGTCTGTAGGATCAGCTGTTACTTAGCCTCTTTCATTTCTGATTTTGCTTATTTGGGTCCTCTCTCTTTGCTTCTTGGTGAGCCTGGCTAGAAATTCATCAATCTTGATTATCCTTTCAAAGAACCAGCTCTTGGTTTTATTGATCTTTTGTATTGTTTTTTTTCTTCTCCATGTGATTTATTTCTGCTCTAATCTTTATTACGTCCTTCCTTCTGCTTACTCTGGGCTTTTTTATTGCTCTAATTCTCAAAGTTTTAGGGTTAGATAATTTATTACCATTTTCTTTTTTGAGGTAGGCCCGTAGAGCTATGAACTTCCCTCTCAGGACTGCTTTCATTGTGTCCCATCCATTTTGGATTGTTGCGTTTTCATTGTCATTTGTTTCCAGGATTCTTTTTATTACTTCTTTGATCTCTTTGATAACCCAATCACTGCTTAATAGCGTGTTATTTAGCCTCCAAGTGTTTAATTTTTCTTTCATTGTTTTTATTATAGTTGATTTCTAAATTTATGCCATTGTGATCTGAGAAGATGTTTGTTATGATTTCTATCTTCTCATATTTGAAGAGACTTTGCCTGTGTTCCAATATGTGGTATACCTTTGTCAATGTCCCATGTGCACTTGAGAAGAATGTATATTCTGTATCTTTGGGGTGAAATGTTCTAAAGATGTCAATTAATTCCATCTGATCTAGTGAGTCATTTAGGATTGATGTTTCTTTGCTGATTTTTTTGTTTAGAGGATTTATCCAGTGGTGTCAATTGTGTATCAAAATCCCCTACTATGATTGTATTGCTGTCAGTCTTTCCCTTGATATCTTCCAGTAGTTTTTTTTTTATGTATTTGGGTGCTCCTGTATAGAGTTCATATATGTTTACCAGAGTTACATCCTCTTGTTAAATTGCTCCCTTTAGTATTATGAAGTGCCCCCCCATCTCTTGTTATGGCCTTCACTTCGAGGTCTATTTTGTTCAATATAAGTATCGCTACCCCATATTTATTTTTCATTTCCACTTGCCTGAATAATTTTTCCAACCCTTCACTATCGGTCTGTGGGAGTCCTTGTTCTGAAGTAGGTCTCTTGTAGACAGCAAATATATGGTTCATGTTTTCTTATCCATTCAGATACCCTATGTCTTTTGATTGGAGCATTTAATCCATTTATGTTTAAGGTTATTATTGATAGTTCTTGTTTACCACCATTTTTTATTCTTTATGCTTGTATTCCTTCTTACCTTTCTATTTCTTTTTTTACAGCAGTCCCTTTAGCATTTCCTGCATTGCTAACTTGGTTCTGATAAACTCCCTTAGCACTTTTTGTTTGTTTAGCTCCTGATTTCACCTTTAATTTTGAATGATAGCCTTGCTGTGTATAATATTCTTAGATTAAGTCCCTTGCTTTGCATCACTTTGTATATTTCATTCCATTCCCTTCTGGCCTGATGTATTTCTGTTGAGAAATCAGTTGATAGTCTAATGGGAGATCCCTTGTTGGTAACTTTCTCTCTCTCTGGCAGCCTTTAAGATTCTTACTTTGTCATTGATGTTTGCCAATTTAATTACCATGTGTCTTGGTGTCAGTCCTTCTGGGTTCATCTTGTTTTGGACTCTGTGTGCTTCTTGGACTTATGTAACTTTTTTCTTCCCCAAATCAGGGAAGTTTTCTGTCATTATTTCTTCAAACAGGTTTTCTATTCCTTGCTCAGCTTCCTCTCCTCCTGGCCCCCCTATTATGTGGATGTTGTTTTATTTCATGTTATCCCAAAGCACCCTTAGGCTCTCCTCAGGCTATTTCAGTTTTTTTTTCAGTTGCTATTCTGCTTCAGTGTTGTTTCTACCATGTTTTCTAACTCACTGATGCAGTCCTCAGCATCTTCTAGTCTACTGTTGAAGCCTTCCATTGTGTTCTTTATTGCAGCTATGTCATTCTTCATCTCTTCTTGATTCGTCTTCATTTCCTCAGGATTCATTTACAAGTTGTTGAATTTGTCGTCCATCCTTTTCAGCATGCTTATAACCATTTCTCTGAGTTCTTTCTCTGACAAATTGCTTGCCTCCATTTCATTTATTTCCTTTCCTGGTGATTCCTCCTTTTGTTTCATATGGAGTTGTTTCTTTGTCTCCCTATTGTTTTGTTCCTTTGTGTTTTTTTCTATGTATTAGATCAAACTGCTATGCCTCCCAGATTTTTTGAGTTTGTTTTATATAGTAGATGTTTTTGTGGGACCCAATGGTGTAATCTCTCAGGTCTCTGGGCTGGGTATTCTATGGATTCCCCCTCCCTGGGATATTTGGCTTCTCTTGCTTTAGTTGGGTCTTGAGTGTTATTGTCCCATTTGTGGAGAGATTCTCCTCTCAAGGTGTTTGGTTATGTGGCTTGTTCTCTACCATGTTGTCCAAACAGCACAAAATACAACTCGACAAGACACAACACAAAGGGAATGTACTCACAACACTGATAACTCCAATAACAGTGACCACCGGAGAAAATGGAATTAGGAGAGAAAACACAAATATACTCATGACACCGATAACCCCAATAATAGGGAACACCAGAGAAAATAGAATTGGAGAGAAAAAGAGCAAAAGTGATATTGAGAAAAGAAAAAAAAATAAGAGAGAAAAGAAAAAGAAGAAAAAAAGAAGAGGAAAACATATATGGGGAGAAAACACCACAAAACAAAAAACCAAAAAACAAACACCCAGAAAAGGGGGAGATAGAATCTGTAGAGGCAGAGCTTATATACAGAAAGTAAGGTTAAGGAATTGGACAAATAGGGGAAGGACCATGGTTCAATACAGAGGAGGTAGGAAGAGAATGAGTGGATAAGAAGAAAAGGACCAAAATTTTTTAAAAAGATAAAACAAAATATTTTTAATTTATCTATTAATTTATTCATTTATTTTGGCAAAGGTGAATAGAGGAGAGAGCAGCTAGGCTTGAGTTTACTGAATGAAACTAATTAAATAATTAGGAGAAGAAGAGAGCAAGAGAGGAGATGAAAATGAAAAGCATATAAAAATTGACTAGTGAAGAAAGAGAAAAGAGAAAGGTGCATGGACTTGGAGCAGTGGAGAGGAAATTAGGTATATGAGTAAGCCAACAGAGACTACAATAATAATAACACATCAATAAAGCAGATAAAGAAGATCAACTTTAACAAGGGATAAAAAGAAAGGAAAGAGAAAAACTAAAGCATTGATAGAAGAGAAAACAGGATGAAAAAAGAGAAGAAAAAGGTTCAAAAAATAAAAATAAAATATCATAAAATAACAATTAAAATTTTTAAAAAAAGAATGAAGAAAAAGTAATACAATTTTTTAAAAATAAATAAATAAAAGATAAAAAATAAAAAAAAGTAAGGTGTCGTTTGTTTTGGCTGAGTTTTAATGCCCAATAGAGCTGGTGTAAGACCCTACTCTTCCATTCTGTCTGCCACTTTTCAGTTTCCTGTTAGGTAGTCAGCACTGTGTTGAAGTTCCAAGCAATCCACAGCTCCTCTTTTTGTGTCTATCTCCACAGCTTTAGCTGCCAGCAGGTGGGACCAATCTGCCTTCTTTGTCTGCCTGCCTGATGTCAATCTTAATCACTCAAGCATCTGTTTCTGACAAGGCTTTGGGTGGGGGTGATTCTGTATCACTTTCTGGAACTGAATGGCTCCTCTTCAACCCAGTCCCTGAGGGCTCTTTGGGGCTATTCAGAATCTTGTTTCCTTTGTATAGCTCAAGGTGTAGTCTGGGTGTGGCTGTATTAGCTGTCTTGAGGCTGCTGGGAAGGGCTGGTTCTTATGGAGAAAAATGGCTGCTCAGGTTTGGAGGGTCAGGAATGTTTCAGTGTCACATTCCTGGTCACCTCTCCCTGTCCTGCTCTCCTCCACAGCCTCTCCCCAGACTCCACATCTGCACCTCTACCTGAACCACAACCTCAGGTGAGTGTTTTTAATTGAAAGGTCCTATGAACTGGGTTTAGCAAATTAAAGCAGAGGCAAAACAACCAATGCGACTGCAAGTTTCTCTCCCCCCAGCACCACATGGCTTGGAAGTTCTTCAGGCAACCTTTCTGGGTGCAGACTTTTGTGGCTGTGGACTTACTTAGATCTAGATTCCCCAGCTGCCAGCAGCCCTGTGGACTTCCTTTCAACAGTTGGATGTTACGCCTGTCCCCAGGGCATTCGGACTGGTGCAGTGCAGATTCCTTCTCGATGCTGGTGGTTGTATGCCTCTCTCCAGACCAGATCCCTGATCCTATCATTTTCCAGGCGTCCTCTGCCCTTCCTGGCTGTGAATTGTCTCACCAGCTGTGTCTAATTCGCCAATACTGAGTGGATGTTATTTGATTTAGTTGCTCCTTCTATCTGCTCCGGAACAGGGCACAGGACATATCTGCCTATTCGGCCACCATTTTTTCTCTCTACACAGGAATTGAGGTTTGGCTATTTTATGCACACTCAAAGAAACAAGGTTTCCTGATTTGTGTTGCAGCTGTGGTTATAAAATTCAATTCATTTCAACCCAACAACTATTAGTCAAGCATTTAATAAGTAGTCAGCCATGTGTTGGATGCTACTGTGAAGAAAAGAAGCATAAAATACTGCTCCTGCTCTTGAGGAACTCATAATCTCATTGCATTGATAAGATTACACTAGATTTAAGTAACTGCACCAGGAAATAAATGATTAAGCACCAAAATGAATGCTATAGATTATACCTTATGAAGCAGTTCATAGGATGGAAAGGCCTGATAAATTGGATCAGTCATAGGAGGCTTTGGAGAAGAGATGGAATTCGAGCTGGATAATTAAAATAGAGAAGAATTTGAATTCTGTCCTATT
>NW_005364953.1:668078-691606 GCF_000412655.1 Myotis brandtii | reverse complement strand
CCCCACCCGCTGGGTCCAGGCCTCGATTGGGGACCCGGGGAGGCGGGGTGGGCAGTGTCAGACGCCGCTGCCAGATGCTGCCCACGGGTTAATTTGCATACGCAGGCACAGAGCAAAGACTAAAGACAACTGAAGACTGAAGAGGCCTGGCTTCTCTGCTGCAGCTGGACCAAAGGCCTGGGTCCCAGGTGCCTGAGGAAAACTGCTGCCAGCAGCCAGGGGAAGGAAGGCCTATTGCACGAATCTTTGTGCAACGAGCTTCTAGTATATATATAAATTGGAAGCAGCAGAGTGGTTAAAAAGAATAGTGAACTAATATTTCTGATACTAGTTTTTTAGAATATAACTATAAAGACCTTAGGCAAATTGCTTAGATTCTTTGGACCTCAGGTTTTACATTCATAAAATGAAGGTATTTGGGTAGGTGACTTCTAAGGACCCTGGAAGCAATTCAAACCATGATTCAGTGATTTGTTGGGGTCCAACCCCAACAGGTCCAGGGGTCCCCAAAGGTGTGGACGGAGTCAGCGAAGAATCTAGGTTCTGTGTAGGATCTCCTGCCAAGTCCTGTCTCTAGGTTCTGTTTCTAGGTTCTGTGTCTAGGTTCTGTGTGTCGTTGTCTTGTTACATCTGTATTTATACCAGTTGATTTTAATCCTATCAATTTCTATTCCAAAGGTTAGGGTGTTTCTTATCTCCATTCCAGGGAGTAAAGATTATGTAGCTTAAGCGTGATTGTTTGTAGTTAAAGTGATTAACTACCCGCCTGGCACTTAGTTAAGGGGTTTTATCCCCTCCCTAACTTCAGGGAAAAATCCCTACTTAGGGAAACAACCTTTCTCAGAGAGGTGACCTTGGTTAAAACACATAGCACCAAGAAGGGGAGCAAACATATTAAGAACAGTATGCCATATATGCCAGGTCCCTTGAAACATATGCTGTGCAGATGTTTCTTTCCTGCAGCGACTGTGTCAAGCAGCAAGGATGGACCGGCTTCCGGCAGTGATTGATTCCATGTTCCAACAAATTACATGCTTGAATGGAACAGCTTGCTTTTAAAAATATATTGCAATTTTTATCTTTTACCAATTCAGCTGAGTTTTACTCATATACCAATCTTTGCAGGAGTCTCAAAGACAATTACTTACATGGGCCAAATGGAGTGGGTATCAGTGAAACCTGTGGCAATCTTTGGAGATCCTGCCCTTCCTAAAGAAGGGAAGATACTTATTATTCTTAGCTCTAGCTTACTATTTATTCCAAGCATACACGTGAGGCCACTGTAATAAGATCTTCCAGGTTTAAAGGAAGGTATAAATCTGGATTTTTTAGGTAAAGTCTCCAGGTTTTCTATTTCTTTTTTCCCCTCTATTTCTTTTAAGAGCTACATCACATTGTATTGTTCAAGCAATATGTTCGTGTGTGTGTGTGCACACGCACACACTAAAATAAGCCCAAGGATTGCCAGTTTGAAACCTCTCTTATACTACATGCTATTATTCAGGATAAAATGAATTCATGGGTGTATTGACTACTATGGTAGTGTCAATTCACATAGTTAAAGATGAAAACTTTCATACATTGAAAACATATTTGAGCATCAGGCAGGAAAGAAAATTTAGTCAGCCATAGGATTGAATTTATCCTAATCCACAATGAATCGCTGCTCTTATTAACTCCCTTTTGACCAATTGCATATACTTAAAAGATGGTTGGCTAAAGCCATTATGGAAGAGTAAGTTTCTTTATCTGTGTAAATTAGTTCATACCATGAGGCAGAAATCAACCCAGCATATGTCATTTTAAATTCTCAAATAGAATAACAATTCCATGTTTCACCTTTGCTCATTTAGAGATCAGCTTTAACCTGCCTGCTGTTCCCAGCAGCTGTTTCTAACAGACAGTTAATGAAGAGAGATACTTCCTTCCCAGTCCCTGCTATTCTATGCTTCTAATCCCATTAATGGTTGGCTAACTAAAATAAATTGACCCCAATTTTAGGGGAATTTGCTTATCTGTCCTTTATCCTTCAAAATGTAATCTATGCTGTGAAGCATAGAAGTTAACATAGGTGCTTAAAACCAAAATCATAGTTTCATTGACTGGCTATAATCAACAGTTCCCAGGAGGAAAGAAAAGTATAATATAGCTAAATACAGAACAACATATTTCAAGAATTACTTCAGGTTGTAAGTTATATTTACATGATGTGATTGAGAGACAGGAGGATCCACTTTTTGTTTTTTCCTAGAAAAGGATCTGTCTCTTCAACTCACAATCTGCCTTGGTTCCTCCTGAGTCTTTTATTGCCAGGAGGTCAAAAAGAAATATTTCAGCTCTGAGGTTCCCATTGCACTAGCATTTGCAAGAACTGTCACTTGGAACATCCTTTAAGGGATATCCAAGACACTTAGCTTCATGCTATCAGAGGCTGGGTTATTTGGATTATAAATCTTTGTGACATTATTGTGTTTTCTCTAAAGCTTGCCCCAAACAGTCTAAAACATTGGCTTGGCTCTACAGCTCACTGTTCATTAAAAATTAATCTCACAAAGCACAATGTACAATTGTTATCAGGAAAAGGCAATATTTGAGATGGAATTGGAAATGATTAAAAAACAAAGAAAAAACACAAAGAAAAATAAGAGTCTAAAGTAAATGGAGATTTTAAGCTTATTCCCAAAGAAAGATTTATATCTGAGATTTGATCCATTCTCAAACAATGAGAAATACACTGTTATTTTGTGATAGAACCTGAGCCCATGGAAAGTACATACAATATTTCTAGAACATTAGTTAAATGTACAGTGAGAAGGCACTATTAAAAGTCATCTAGCCGAAACCGGTTTTGCTCAGTGGATAGAGCGTCGGCCTGTGGACTGAAAGGTCCCAGGTTCGATTCCGGTCAAGGGCATGTACCTGCGTTGTGGGCGCATCCCCAGTAGGAGGTGTGCAGGAGGCAGCTGATTGATGTTTCTCTCTCATTGATGTTTCTAACTCTCTATCTCTCTCCCTCCTCTCTGTAAAAAATCAATAAAATATATTTAAGAAAAGTCATCTAGTATTGTGCAGTACTCCATGACATTGCAACCCTTTTCTTCGTGCAAAATTTAACACTTTTATAAAAAGGTATTCTCTCTATGTGGGATACTGTATTCCATTAATTAAGCTAACTTAAATCATTGAGCATCTAGTCAGTAAATAGCAATGTGCTACTCACTGAGAATTATGAAATAAATAGGGCATGGCCATTTCCCCTAAGAACAGAAGACAGGGATGTTTGCTTTCACCACTCTCATTCAACATAGTACTGGAAGTCTTAGCCACAGTGATCAGACAAGAAGGAAACATAAAAGGTATCCAAATTGGAAAAGAGAAAGTAAAACTCTCATTATTCACAGATGACATGATATTGTACATAGAAAAACCTAAAGTCTCTACCAAAAAACTATTAGATTTAAAAAATGAATTTGGCAATGTAGCAGGATATAAAATCAACACGCAAAAAATGATGGCTTTTTTATACACCGATAATTAATTCTCAGAAAGAAAAACTAAACAAACAATCCCATTTACCATCACAACCAAAAAAATTAAGATAATTAGGAATAAACATAACCAAGGAGGTAAAAAAACTTGTACTCAGAAAACTACAGGACATTGTAAAAACAAATAGAGGAAGATATAAACAAGTAGAAAAATATACTATGGCCATGGATTGGTAGAATCAACATCATTAAAATGTCCATACTACCCAAGGCAATCTACAGATTCAATGCAATCCTTATTAAAATACCAATAGCATATTTCACAGATTTAGAAAAAACACTCCAAAAATTTATATGGATCAAAAAAAGATCCCGACTAGCTGCAGCAATCTTGAGAAAGAAGAACAAAGTTGGAGGAATCATAATACCAGATATCAAGTTATAATACAAAGCTACTGTAATAAAAACAGCCTGGTACTGGCACACAAAAAAGGCATATGTATCAATGAAACAGAACAGAGAACCCAGAAATAGACCCAAGCCATTACACTCAATTAATATTTGACAAAGGAGGCAAGAGCATACAATAGAATCAAGACAGTCTCTTCAATAAACGGTGTTCAGAAATTTGAACAGATACATGCAAAAAAGTGAAAATAGACCACCCAAATACCAGATATCAAGTTATAATACAAAGCTACTGTAATAAAAACAGCCTGGTACTGGCACACAAAAAAGGCATATGTATCAATGAAACAGAACAGAGAACCCAGAAATAGACCCAAGCCATTACACTCAATTAATATTTGACAAAGGAGGCAAGAGCATACAATAGAATCAAGACAGTCTCTTCAATAAACGGTGTTCAGAAATTTGAACAGATACATGCAAAAAAGTGAAAATAGACCACCCAATTACACCATCCACAAGAATAAACTCAAAATGGATAAAGGACTTAAAGGTAATACGGGAAACCAAAAAAATCTTAGAAGAATCCATAGGCAGCAAAATATCAGACATATGTCATAGCAATATCTTTACCGATACAGCTCCTAGGACAATGGAAACTAAGTAGAAAATAAACAAATGAGAATACATAAAAATAAAAAGCTTCTGCACAGCAAAAGAAACCATCAACAAAACAACAAGAGAGCCCACTGCGTGGGGAACATATTTGCCAATGTTACATCCGATAAGGGCTTAATTTCCTATATTGATAGGGAATTCATACAACTTAACAAAAGGAACATAAACAAGCCAATCCAAAAATGGGCAAAGAACCTAAATACAGTGGGGCCTTGACTTATGAGTGTCCCGACTAACGAGTTTTTCAAGATACGAGCCGTCTCTCAGCCGATTTTTTGCTTTGAGTTGCCAGCTTCAGATACCCCACCACTAGTTGGCGCAGCGAACGTCACAGTGAATGCCACAACATCAGCCCAGCATCAAGTGTCTCACTGGTTCACAACTGATTTGACATATGAGTAATTTGAGTTACGAGCTCCGTCACGGAACGAATTAAACTCATAAGTCAAGGCCCCACTGTAGACACTTTTCAAAGTGGACATACAGAAGATCAAGAGACATATGAAAACATGCTCAAAATCACTGATCATCCAATAGATGCGAATCAAAAGGACAATGAGGTACCATCTCACACCTGTCAGGCTGGCTATCATAACAAGTCAACAAATGACAAGTGCTGGTGAGGATGTGGAGAAAAAGGAATCCTCTTGCACTTGGTGGTAATGAGAAAAAGGAATCCTCTTGCACTGCTGGTGGTAATGCAGACTGGTACAGCCACTGTGGAAAACAGTATTGAGTTTTCTCAAAAAATTAAGGATGGAACTCCCATTTGACCCAGTAATCCCACTTTTAGAAATATATCCCAATAAATCAGGAACACCAACCAGAAAGGATATATGCATCCCTATGTAGATAGCAGCACAATTTATAATAGCTAGGATTTGGCAACAGCCTAAGTGCCCATCAGCAGATGAGTGGATTAAAAACGGTGGTACATCTAAACAATGGAATAATAAGCTGCTGTAAAAATGAAGGAACTCTTACCATTTGCAACAGCATGGATGGACCTGGAGAGCATTATGCTAAGCTAAATAAGCCAGTCAGAGAAAGATAAATATCACATGATCTCACTCTTTTGTGGAATATATGAACATAAACTGATGAACAAAAATAGATCCAGAGACATAGGAAGATCAAACAGATCCTCAAATCTCAGAGGGAAGTCAGGGGAGGGTGTGAGGGGGGAGGGTAAGAGATCACCCAAAGGACTTGTATGCATGCATATAAGCATAACCAATGGATACAGACAGTAGGGGGTGAAGGCATGTGTTGGGGCGTTGGGAGAGGCATGGGAGAGGTCAATGGGGGAAGAAGTTGAAATATGTAATACTTTAAACAATAAAGAATTTAAAATTAAAAAAGAAATCTTTTACTTTTAAAAATTAAAAAATAAAAATAATAAAATAATTTAAAAAAATCTTCTGCACAGCAAAATAAACCATCAACAAAATGAAAAGGGAGCCCACTATATGGGAGAACATATTTGGCAATGATACATCTGACAAAGGGTTAATATTTAAAATATATAAGGAACTCATACAACTTAACAAAAGGAAGACAAACAATCCAATTAAAAAATGAGCAAAACACCTAAATAGACATTTCTCCAAAGCATACATACAGATGGCCAAGAGACATATGAAAAATGCTCAAAGTTGCTGATCATCAGAGAGATGCAAATTAAAATGACAATGAGTTATCATCTCACACCTGTCAGAATGGCTAACATCAACAAATCAACAAGTGACAAGTACTGGTGAGGATGTGGAAAAAAAGGAACCCTAGTGCACTGGTGGTAGGAATGCAGACTTGTTTAGCCATTATGGAAAACAGGATGGAGTTTCCTCAAAAACTTAAATAAGGTACTGCCATTTGACCCAGCAATCCAACTTCTAGTAATATATCATAAGAAACTTGAAACACAAATCAGAAAATATGCAACCCAATGTTCATAGCAGCACAATTTACAATAGCTAAGATTTGGAAACAGCCCAAGTGCCCATCAATAGATGGGTGGACAAAAAAAGCTGTGGTACATTTATACCATGGAATACTATGCAGAAGACAAAAAGGAACCATTTGAGACAGCATGGAGGGACCTGGAGAGCATTATGCTAAGTGAAATAATCCAGTCAAGGAAAGACAAGTATCACATGATCTCACTCATATGTGAAATCTAATGAACAAAACAAACTGATGAACAAAATGGATCCAGAGAAACTGAGGCATGGAGCAGACTGTTGAATCTCAGAGAGAAAGTGGAGGTGGGTGGGTGGGAGGAGATCATCCAAAAATTTGTATGCATATATACATAACTCATGGACACAGACATTAGGGTGGTGAAGGTCCGGGGTGGGGAGTGGAGGTGGCTAGAAGGAGTCAATGAAGGAGAAAGGGGGACATATGTAATATTTCAACAATAAATACTTTTTTAAAGATTCAAAAAATGTAAAAATAATTAAATAAATAGGACATGGCCCTTCCCTAAGGGAGACTTCAATCTCATATTGCCTAGTGTATCTAACATACCACATATCAATGTATTTAATAGACTTGGCTTTAGAATCCTGTCTCCCAATAAAAAGCTTTGGCCACCAATCTCAATGGCATTTTCACCATTGTGAATGGCACTACCTTTTTTGTTTACCTGCTACTTTGCCTTTATATTGCCTCAGATATTCATGTAGATCTATGCATCTGGATGTTAAGCTCTTCAAAGTGATTGACTAGTCAAAGTATATACATATATACAAAAGACTGGGTGAACAGCATCAAGTGATTAACTTCACAAATTTTATGAAATCAATAACTCTCACGTAATTCTATTTCTAAACTTATATGCAGAATTTCATATTGCTTAAAATGATAATTTACATACATAAGAAGACAGCTGATTCAGAGGAAAGAGCATTATCTATGATGACAGATAATATGTTCAAGGGCTGTCCTAGTTTACTGTGTGACTTGGGGCAAATCATTTCAAATCTCTGAGCTCCAGCCCTAGCTGGTTTGGCTCAGAAGATGGAGCATTGGCCTGCAGACTGAAGAGTCATGAGTTCGATTCAGTCAAGGGCATGTATCTCAGTTTCAGGCTCCTGGCCCTGGTTGGGGGCATGTGGGAGGCAACTAATCGATGCGCCTCTCTCTCAAATAGGTGTTTCCTTCTGTTTCTCCCTCTCCCTTCCACTCTCTCTAAAAATCAATGGGAAAAATATATTCTTGAGTGAGGATTAAGAAAAAAAAATATCTGAGTTCCAATTCCCATCTTTGCAAAATTGGATAATAACATGGTCTTCTCCTCCTCTTATTGGGAGTTGTGAGACTAAAATTAGTAATCAAAGTGTATATAAAATTTTAGTTATTTTTCATGAAACATTGTAACTGTCTTTTAATAAAAATATTACATTTAATTTACAACTTTCCCTCATGGGTTCTCTTCTATTAAATGATTAATATTCTTTATTTCTTTGAATTTCTTTGCATTATATCCATGTTCCAAAAAATTCCCAGTAAATCAAGTGATGACATATACCTATATGTTTTATAATTAATGCAGGATTTCACAAATGTTTTTCCCTTATCCTTTAATAAAAAGTTTTTAACAAGCAAAACCAAGCAAGGTATTCCAGGTAATCATGTATTCTCTTCTCTTAATAAAGCTACCATATGTGACACATCTAAGTAATAATTTTCAAATCTATATAATGTGATATATTATTATACTGATAAAAATTTAATTTTTATGAGTAAGAAAGCCCTTAAGAATTGACAAGGTTATCCTAAAATTCATATGGAAATGCAAGGGACTCGGAATAGCCAAAACAATCTTGATAAAGAAAAACAAAGTTGGAAGATTCACACTTCTTTACTTCAAAACATATTAGACAGCTGCAGCTATCATGACAGTGTAGTGTTACATAATGATAAATATATAGACCTATGGAATAGAATTGAGAGTCCATAATTAAATCCTTGTTTATTTTCAAAAAGGGTATGAAGATGATTCAATGGTGTAGGAATAGTCACTTCAACAAATGCTTTTGGGACAAATAGCTATCCACATGCTGAAGAATCCAGCTCCATTCCAAAATGCTATATATGATCTTTCAGGCCAGACCAAAAGCAATTATAAAGGCTTTATCTGGCAGGCCTCATGGGGGAAAACTGCTTTCCCCAGACCAGATGAGGTGCACAGCCAGTGCATTACAAGCTCGGAAGAGACTTGCAGTGACAGACTCAGATACCTGGTCCGCACATCTGTCCACATCCCCTCTGTCCTTGTCCCCTGTCTCCCATTAGAATGCAAGCTCCATGAGAGCAGGCTTGTCTGTTTGTCCAGTGCTGAATCCTAAGTAGTGCCTGGCACCTAACGGGCACACGCTTTTTAAGTGAATGAACGAATTGAACAACCATCATCTCATTTTCCTCTTTGTGTAACATCTTTGTGAAGGATGGAAACTCCCTTCAGTCTCATGACAGGAGACATTTAAAACTTAAAAGCTGTGCTGTTGTTAGAAATGAATTATTCTTTTGCATAATATTCACACAGTGCCAGAGTAGGCATATTTATCTTGTTGCCTAACATACATACATATATACACACACATATATAATTAATATGCAAATGAGCCTGGGACTCCATAACAGTCACAACCAGCTCAGGAGGAGAGGCCGGGCACGGCCCCAAGCCTGAGAGAACAACACGCAGGCGTGGCCCGGTGCCTGAGAGATCAACACAGAGGGGTGCCTGCTCCAAGCCTCTGCGGCATGGTTGGGGGCAGGCCTCAGCAGACACACACACACACACACACACACACACACACACACACACACACGGCACCTGCTCCGAGTCTCCGCAGCCAGACTGTGTCTCAGGCCCGCTCCCCAAGAGGAGAGGGCCTAAGCCGTCAGTAGGACATCCCCTGATGGCTCCCAGACTGTGAGAGGGGGCAGGCTGGGCTGAGGGATCCCCACCCCCAAGTGCACACATTTTGTGCACCAGGCCTGTAGTTGGTTAATAAAATTACATAGCTTTCAGTTATACAATTCTATAATACATCATCTGTATATTGTATTGTGTGCTTACCACCCCAAGTCAAGTCTCCTTCCATCACCATTTCTCCCCTCTTTACCCACTTCTACCTCCAACTACTCCCACTTCAGTCTGGCAATCACCATACTGTTGTTTGTGTCCATGAGTGTTTTTTTCCCTTTGCTAAATAACTTCACCTTTTTTACCCAGCCCCCACCACCTCCCTTTTGACAACTACCAGTACATTCTCTGTATCCATGTGTCTGTATCCATTTTGTTAGTTTATTTTGTTCATTTGATTCCACATGTAAGTGAAATCATATCATATTTGTCTTTCTCTGAAAGGTTTATTTCACTTAGCATAATACTCTACAGGTCCCTGCATGCTGTCTCAAAGGGTAAGAGATCCTTCTTTTACTGCTGTATAGAATTCCATGGTATAAATGTACCACAGCTTTTTTTATCTACTCATCTACTGATGGGAATTTTGGCTGCTTCCAAATCTTGGCTATCATCATACATAATAAAGAGGGAATATGAAAATTGACTGTCACTACGCCATAAAGATGGCTGTGCCCACAGGGGAGGTGGGGGTTTCCATAACACAGAATGGCTGCGCCCACAGCAGAGGCCGAGTTCCCGTAACGAGCCTTAATGAGCAATCAGCAGGGACCTGAGTCTGTGCCCGCCTCGCCCCCGTGGGGCTTGACAGGGGCCCTCAGGCCACACCCCCCATCCTGGCACCAG
Source organism: Myotis brandtii (assembly GCF_000412655.1). Classification (NCBI taxonomy): domain Eukaryota; kingdom Metazoa; phylum Chordata; class Mammalia; order Chiroptera; family Vespertilionidae; genus Myotis; species Myotis brandtii. Next base: position 681,253 of record NW_005364953.1, on the reverse strand, counting down.
GCAGGGGGACCTCAGGCCACGCCCCCTGCTTGGTGCCAGGCCAGGGGACCTCAAGCCGTGCCCCCTGCCCAGCAGGGCTTGACAGGGATCCTCAGGCCATGGCCCCCACTTTGCAGGGCTTGACAGGGGACCTCAGGCCACATCCCCTGGGCCGGCACTGGGTCAGGGGACCTGAGGCCATGCCCCCCGCCTGGGGCTTGACAGGGCACCTCAGGCCATGCCCCCTGCCCAATGGGGCTTGGCTGGGGACCTAAGGCTGTGCCCCCCTTCCAAGTGGGGCTTGACAGGGGACCTGAGGCTGTGTCCCCCTCCTGGCGCCAGGCAGGGAGACCTGAGGCTGTGCCCCCGACCTGGCAGGGCTTGACAGGGGACTTCAAAGTGTGCCCCCCACCCAGTGGGGCTTGATGGGGGACCTCAGGCCATGTCCCCCGCCCAGCGGGGCTTGATAGGGGATCTTAGGCCATGTACCCCACCTGGCAGGGCTTCACCGGGGACCTCTACATGTGCCCCCCACCCTGTCCCAGGCTGGGGGACCTCAGGCCTCACCTCCCACCTTTGTGCTGGACCAGGGGACCTGAGGCTGTGCCCCCCACCTGGCGGGGCTTGACAAGGGTGGGACTGGCCGGGTCTGGATCTACCCCAATGGGGGGTGGTGGCCAGGTCTGGGGTTCGCACAATTTTGAGGCATATGTGGGTGGGTGGGGACTTGACTCTGGGTCCCATGGTGCACCCCAGACTCTGACAGGAGGAAGATTTTCATATACATTTTACTAATTTTCTTTCATCTCTGACACTTCTATTGTAGAGAATGGGCAAATAGCAATATTAAGATATTTCCTCTAATTAATCCCCTTTTAATGTGCACGAATTTTGTGCACTGGTCCACTAGCTATAAATAATACTGATATGAACATAGGGGTGCATATATTCTTTCTGATTGGTGTTTCGGGTTTCTTTGGATATATTACCAGAAGTGGAATTGTTGAGTTATAAGGCAGTTCCACTTTTAATTTTTGAGGTAACTCCATCCTTGTCCACAGTGGCTGCCCCAATCTGCATTCCCACCAATAGTGCATAAGGGTTCCCTTTCCTCCACATACTGGACAACACTTGTTTATTGATTTATTGATGATGGCCATTCTGACAGGTGTGTGAGATGACATCTCATTGTATGTTTTTTTTTCTTTATCCTTACCCAAAAATTTTAGAGAGAGAGGAAGGGAGAGGGAGAGAGAGAAACATTGATCAGTTACCTCCTGTCCATACCCTGACTTGGAATCAAACCATAACCTAGGTATATGCCCTGACCTGGAATCAAACTCACAACCTTTCCATGTACAAGAGGACATTCCAACCAACTGAACCACACTGGCCAGGGCTCATTGTTGTCTTAACTTGCATTTCTCTGATGATTAGTAACATTGGACATTCCTTCATATGTTTATTGGTCATTTGTACATCCTCTTTGGAGAAGTGACTATTCAGGTTTTTGCCCATTTTCTAATTGGATTGTTTGATTTTTTTGTTGTTGAGTTTTATAAGTTCCTTATAGATTTGGATACTAACCCCTTATCAGATGTATCAGCACCTATGCATTTCTATCTCATGTGCCTCAAATGAGATCTCATTTACAAGGCCTTATCTTCACTAATTAGTACTTTTCTACTACAAGATATTCCTCCTCTAACTATCCCAGCTCCTGGGTTCCTAAAACAGCAGAAGGCTTTTGTTTGGAAGATCACTCAGTACCCTACCCACCCTTCCTCTGCTCATCTGGATCTTCCCCTTAAGTTTTTAAGGAGAAAAATGGAACACTAGCACCTTCTTTCTTGTCTCGCTTATTATATCTCAGTAAGTGAGCAAAAGCTTGTTACTTTCACTTTAGCTTGTTGTTTTAATTATCCACCTTGATACCTGACAACTGACTCTTAATACATGCAAATGAATGAAATCAAATCCTTACCCCACATCAGACACAATTATTAATTCAAAATGGACCATAGATCTAAATGTAGAAGCTAAAATATAAAATTTTTAGAAAAAAATAAATGTAATTATCCATACCTTGAGTTAGACAAAACCTTTTTCCATATGACACCAAAACCACAAGCAACACAAGAACAAAACTGATAAGTTTGACTTTGTTAAAATTTAAAATGATTGTGTTTCTGAGGAAACCGTGAAGAGAGTGAAAAGTCAACCAACAGAATGAGAGAAAACACTTTCCAATCATATACCCTATAAGGGATTTGTATCTAGAATACATAAAGAACACTTACAACTCAATAATAAAAAGATAAATTAACCAATTTAAAAATGTTCAAAGAATTTTAATAGGCATTTCTCCAAGGAAGATATACAATAGCCAATAAACACACAAAAAGATGCTCAATGTCATTAGCCATCAGGTAAATGCAAAGCAAACCACAATGAGATACTACTTCTTACACACTAAATTGAGTACAAATTTTAAAGTTAGATAATAACAAATGTTGGTGAGGATGTGGACAAATTGAAACCTCCATGAATTACTAGTGGTATTGTAAACTGGTTCACTACTTTGTGAAATACTTTGATAGTTTGACTGTAAAAAGGAATGAAGTACACTATACAACATGTATGAACCTTAAAAACATTAAGCTAAGTGAGGAAAAAGTCATAAAATACCATATGTTATAGTATTCCATTTATATGAAATCATTACAATAGGTAAATGTATAGAAAGTAGATTAGTCATTACTAGGAGCTGGATGTGCAGGAGAAACAGGAAGTGACTGTTAATGAATACAAAGATTTTTTGGAGGATTTTGAAAATGTTCTAAACTTAGATGTGGTTATGGTTGCATAACTCTATGAATGTACTAACAATAATTGAATTTTACAATTCAAAGGAGTGAATTTTATGTTACGTGAATTATCTTGTATGACATTTTGAGATCAATCTTAGGAAAGCCAATGATTATGACATTTAACCAAGCAATAAAACACAGGTTAAGGGAGCTTGACAACTGACAGAATTCTTGACAAATCACTTTCATTGTTTTTTTAACTCATGTAACACAGAAGCCTTTTCTACATAAACAGAAATCACAACTACTTATTGTTCTGTACCTAAATAGGATCATCTGGATAGCAGAATGATATAACAATGGGCATCTACTGAAAAGAGCAGGATGCTAGTCCCATTTCTGCTACTTTGTGAATACATACAAGTAACAAATCTCTCTCAACCCAACATCCATCAGAGAAATTGTGAAAAACAGTTTGGTGGTTCCTCAAATACTTAAACATATAATTACCATATAACCCAATAATTCTATTCCTAAGCATATCCCCCCAAACTGAAAACAAGTACTCAAACAAATATATAACAATGTTTATAGCAGTATTATTGTTAAGAGCCAAAGGCAGAAACAACACAAATATGTACTGTTGACATCATGAAGAATACATATGCCACAAAGGCCTCCTCATGGTTAATTGGTTTCATATTTAACCAGAGTCTAGCAGCCATTGTTGCAGAGGTCCCTCACACATGCTGCTTTTCGGGGAAAAGGTACAGACTGTGCTGCCAAGCCTTCTACACTATGCTCCTGCTGTCTGGGTCACCTCTTATAAGAGAACTCCTAGGATTGTATTTCAACCAATAGAACTGACACTTTTCCCATCCAATCAAAGCTGCACAGCTATATCCTCATTAGCATCATCACCCACCAATCAGAGCAGCTCAATTCTGACCAATTAGAAGAGTGCTTTTTGGACCAATCAAACTGAGGATTTAGAGTTCACATTTGCATAGAAATGGACCAATCAAGAACTGGGGTGAGCACATTTCTCTATATAAGTCAGCCTCCCCTATGTCTCAGTGGAGTTCATCAAAGAATGCCTTTCCTTAGTTGGCACCATCAGTAGGAGCTGCAACATCAGCTGAGCTGCAATACCAGAATGGAGCTATGACACTAGACCAGCCGTGGGCAAACTACGGCCCGCGGGCTGGATCCGGCCCGTTTGAAATGAATAAAACTAAAAAAAAAAAAGACCGTACCCTTTTATGTAATGATGTTTACTTTGAATTTATATTAGTTCACACAAACACTCCATCCATGCTTTTGTTCTAGCCCTCCAGTCCAGTTTAAGAACCCATTGTGGCCCTCGAGTCAAAAAGTTTGCCCACCCCTGCACTAGACCCATAACACTGAGGCTGCCTTACCTGGGCTGCCTCACAGCCACACTATTCCACAGCCAAACCATATCACAATTGAGCTGTTCCACAGCCTTACTATTTCACAATTGAGCTGTTTTCACTGAATAAAATCCCTCTCTCTCCTCACTGCACCCCCAGTTGGGGACTCTCGTTGGCATTGAATTGGCAACAATGACCTTCAGTTGACACCACCAACAGATGAATGGGTAAACAAATGGTGATGCATACATATAATGGAATATTATTCATTCATAAAATGAAATGAAGTACTGATACATGCTACAATGTGGATGGACCTTGAAAACATTTTGTTAAGTGAAAGAAGTCATAAAAGACCATATGTTGTATGAATCCATTTACATGAAATGATTACAATAGATAAATCTAGAAATAAAAAGTAGATTAGTCATTCATTAGTAGGGGCTGGTGTGCAGGAGAAATGGGAAGTGACTGTTAATACAAAGTTTTTTTGGGGGCAGTGATAAAAATGTTCTAAACTTAGATATCATTGTTGCGTAACTCTATGAATGTACTAACAATCATTGAATATTACAATTCACACATTGTATAATTCTAAATGTCACATATTGTATAATTATATTTATAGAAACTAACATGGGTAAATTGCACCTTGATTAAAAATAAAAACACCTTGAGAAAAAGCATCTGAGAAGATTATTTTGCTTAGAAGATTATCTTCAAACACATCTTCTGTGAAAATTATCATCAAATACATGAATCCTTAACCTTAGGTACCCTAGGAACAAGGCTTGATGCTGACTGTTTGAAAAACTGATAACCTTGAGTAAGTTCTAAAATTCTTTATATAAAAATATCACCCAAAAAGGGACTGTATTCATTGATAAAGGGTTTGCAAAATTGCAAATAGTCATCTCCTTTCTTGTACCATCTAAATTAGTCTAAAACATGTAGATGGTTGACTCAAGAAATGTTTTCCTTTTACATCTCTAGACATTTTTCTTTTTTGTGAATTCATCTTTCGTAATAAAGTTATCTGCAGATAGCAGCTCTTATGGAAAAATTGAATTCATTTTCATTTAGATCCTTAATTTGTATTTTAATTCATTAATATAATCTCTGTCTCTCTTCCTCTCTAATATCTCATTCTCTCTCCTCCTTACATTCAAAGCAAAATCAGGAAAAAAAGAAATTCTCAGGGCATCTATGAAAAAGATGAAGCCATCAGCTTATCATAGTCAATGTATACTGATCACAAAATTCTTCAATATCCTGGGAAATATCCTCTAGGAAGTTGTATATTTTCAGTTCTTACAGCAATGAAACCTCAGTGTTATCATTCAACTGGACAATTAAATATACTGCATCACTCACATGTCTATTTTCACAGTGGTCCATGTAAATAATTTATTGATCCATATAAATAATTCATATAAGGAAATTAACCATTAGTTATTATATTTGTAATGTAATAAAAATAATTTATATAATGATAAGTGTTAATTTTATATATATTGCCTTGTCATGCCCACTTTCTCTGTAAAAGTTTTCTAGCAATTTTAAGAGTAGCTCATAAGCAATATGAATCCCCTAATTGTAGTATAAAATTATTTTTTAAATTTATTTCATCTTAAATCCTCAGTGCCTCTTGCACCCAGGAACTTCTTGAGCTCTCTCCCTCCATGTGTGTTTCTTCCCCGTCCTGCTTTTTATTATTATTAAATTTATTGAAGTGACATTGGTTAAAAAATTATATAGGTTTCAGGTATACAATTTTATAATATATCATCTGTATATTGATATTAAAAAGTGTGTTGAACCCAGTCCCCTAAATGTGAACCCCTCTTCACTCTGAAAATGATGTTGACAACTTAGATCATGTGCGTTTAACTAATTGAGAGTCATTAAATCTGGTACTAGCCATGAATATGTATGCATATTTTCATTTGTTCATGTATGTATACAATTCCCCACCCCACACCCTTCTAGCTACCTATTTCTTTTAAAATCACCTGGTACTATGGTTGAAAATGGACTAGAATAGGTTCAGCTATGAGATTTTTATCCCCAGAAATAACCAAAATCTGCAGAATAGCAAGATATATGTCAACTTCTGGGTATGAGCCCAGTTACATAGCACCTTTCTCTACCAATTTCAGGGAAAGAGTAGGTTTAAGGAGGCATTTTCTCTCTCTCAACAAAGGTAATTGGAGAATAGCCTTTTTCAATAAATAGTCCTGGAATAATTGGATATTTGTATGTACAACAAATCAAAACCCTCACACCATGTATAAAAAGTGATTCAAAATGGATCAAAGACATGAGCATGAACCTTAAACTATAAAACATCTAGAGGAAAACATAGGATGAAAACATCATGCCTTTGATTTAGGGAAACAATTCTTAGATATGACACTGTGGTAGGCAGAATTCTAAGATGCATTTCCCCTACCCCCATTATAAACATTTCTGGTCTTGATATAAACATACCTAACCCCAGGTATCCAATCAAATCTCATTTACTTTATAACCTACTCCAGTGTTGTTTCCATACTCTTCATTCTACTGAAACCACTCTTGCCAAGTTGACAGACATCCTTGTTGTTGAATCTAATGAATCTTTTTGTAATACTTATCCTGTTACTGTTAGCTAACACTGCCTTTTCAAGAGATTCTTCTCCCTTGCTTTCAATAAAACCACATTCTCCAAATTTTCTCCCTTACAATTTCTTTTGATGACTGTTTTTACTATGACCATCCTTTAAATATGTGATCACTCCTCAGGGTTCTGTTCTAATCTCTTTTCACACTACTCTATATACTCATCCTGGATGTTCTCAATTCAAATAGCTTCAATCACCACCCATATGGTGATGACTCTCAAGTTTATATCTTTATCCCAAATTCTCCTCTACATTCCACACACATATGTCTAACTGTTTTGTAAATAATTCCAAAGGGATGTCTCACTGGAGAAACTAAATTATCATCTCTCCCATTTCACAATCCTTCTCCTATAGTGTTGCCTGTCTTAGAAAGTGGTACATACCATGTTGTCTAAGCCAGAAAGCAGGATCCAATATTGAGTCACTGTCTGATCTTTTACTCTCTGCTCTAGCTGATGCATCACTAAGTCTTGTGAATTATAACAAAAAAATCTCCTGAATTCATCTTCATTGCCATAACACTAGCCAATGCTTCCATTTATCTTTCACATAGATTGTTGTAAAACCTTCCTAAATGATCATGTGCCTTCCCTTTTCTCCTTCCATTCCACTCTGCCCTGTTATGATGCACAGAGAAATAAGCGTAAAATTTTAAAACATATATCTGATTGTGGGACTTCCCTGCTTAAAGCCATTCTATGATTTCTCATTGCAGTTAGTATTGAACCTAATACATGGCTTTAAAGTCTTTATTGTTTAGCTTCTGCTTCCTTCTCAAGCCTTATCTATTACTACTCTCATCTTCAAAATTTCTGCTCTAGACTAAATTTGCAGTTCTTGAGAGTCTCTGCTTGCTTTAACCTACAAACTGTTTTATAATCTGTTTCTTACAAAACCACATTCATTCCTCCGTTCTTCTCTTGGCTAACTACTACCTAACTTTCATGTCTCATGTATGTTAACTCCCTCTAGAAAGCTTTCCCTGAAAACCAAGCTGACTTCGGTACTTTTCCTCTGTTTACATATAACAGTGGTGTCCCCTTATCCACAGGGGATATGTTCCGAGACCCTCAGCAGATACCTGAAACCATATTACCAAACTCTCTATATACTATGTGTTGTCCTATACAAACAGAACTTTTCAAATAAAGGAATCACTTTGTGGCTTCTGTTTGGCCTATCCAAAGTTCCAGCATCACTAATTTTGCACTTTGGGGCTATTATTAAGTAAAATAAGGTTTACTTGAACACAAGTTCTGTGATACCACAACAGTCCATCAAATAATCAAAACAGTTACTAAGTGACTAATTGGTGGGGAGTGTATACAGCATGGATACAATGGACAAAGGTATAATTTACATCCCAGGTAGGATGGAGCAGGATGGCAAGAGATTTCATTGTGCTACTCAGAAAGGTGTGTGATTTAAATTTATAAAATATTTCTGTAATTTTCATTTAATATCTTCACACCATGATTTACTGTAGGTAACTTAAACTGCAGAAGGTGAAACCACGAATAAAGGAGGACTACTGTGCTCTGAACTTTAGCACTTATAATACTGTATTTGAATTTATTTACTTTTCTATATTCAACATTACACTAAAAGCTCCAAGATGTCATGAGTCATGCTCTTATTTAACATTAAATCACTATAGCTAAATAAAAATATCTAACACATAGCAGATTAATCAATATTTTGTGAAGGTTAAAGGAGAGAGAAAAAGAGGGGAAAAAGGAAGGAAAAAACTGAATAGCCAATACAGAAGGGTCTCGACTTTGTTCATTGGGTACAATTGTCTCAGAAGACAAACAGGCGTTTGCTTGAAATAAACATTTGATTTTGTTTTTAGTTTTTTCCTGTTGAGGGAAGAATAATAGCTCCCCACTCCAAATTCTTGTCTACACAGCCTCTAATTCTTTTTTTAATTTTTATTGTTAAAAGTATTACATATGTCCCTTCTTTCCCTATTCACCCCTTCTGGCCTGCTCCTGCCCCCTGACCCCCCCCACCCTCCCCTGTTTTAATTCTTAATCAAAAAATAAATTTGCCATAAGCCTGGCATTTTCCAAGTCTGCCAAAAATAACATGTTGTAGGATACTCAATATAAATTAAAAGTTGCTATTTTCAATGAAGAAAGACAAGCAATATAGTTAATCCTATATAATAAGGTAAATTGCACAGAAGCATGAGGAACATCACTAACTCCTCAGACATCATATGTTACTTTTGGGACATTTTAAAAGTCAATTCCAATTTTTCTCAACCAATTTATTGTGCTTTTCAGTTGTTAATCCTTATTGGCCTTATATAAACTATACTTATGAGTATCAAAGATTAATTTTTAGGTTGCTTAAAATATTTTTTATCCGTTTTTGTTTGTTTGATTGATTTTTGTTAATCCACAGCCAATAATATTTTTTATTGATTTTTAGAGAGAGTGGAAGGGAAGGGGAGAGACAGAGAGAGATACATCAATGTGAGAGAGACCCATTGACTGGTTGCCTCCTCTATTCCACAAACAAGGCAAGGAAACACGCCTGCAATGGTGGTACGTGCCCTTGACTGGAATTGAACCCAGGACCCTTCAGCCCAGAGCTAGATGCTCTATCCATTGAACAAAACCGGCTAAGGCTTTTTCATCCATTTTTAATTTCATTTCAAGGTTTCTTTTTAAAAAAATATATTTTTATTGATTTCAGAGAGGAAGGGAGAGGGAGAGAGAGATAGAAACATCAATGATGAGAGAGAATCATGGATCAGCTGCCTCCTGCACACCCCACACTGGGGATCGAGCCTGCAACCCAGGCATGTGCCCTTGGCCGGAATCGAACCTGGGACCCCTCAGTCTACAGGCCTACACTCTATCCACTGAGCCAAACCAGCTAGGGCTCAATGATTCTTATCAAAGGCAATAAGTAGAAAACATGTTTATTCAAATTCATAAACAAATAATAAATTTTCCACTCTTCTCTAAAAATCATTTTCCAGTGTGTATTGCTAAGCTTTTTCATCATAATTCATTCTCTATAGCCTTTCTTCAACTATTTAATTCAGATTATTTGTTTGCTGTCAATGAATAAAGAGATTTTCATTTTCTTGGAAATGTGTTGATATTACTTTTCATAGTCCAAGCAGGATCATACACATCAGTAACTCCAGGCAGGTGAAGCAACACTGTCAGTAACAGCACACCTCCCCAATTGACACCAGAAAACATATATATTACTGTTTCTTATTATATTTTCTCAAAATCCTACACAGCCTGTACTAAAGACCTGAGAGAAGAATGAGAAAAGCAATATTTATTAATTCAGTCTCAGAAGACTAAAGGTATGTCTACAGAAAGCCAACTTAAGTGAAAGGGGAGAATACACTGTTATACCACTATTTTAATTCATCCACAGGACCCATCTAATCAATTTCACTGAACTCTATAACTTAATTAACCAATTTCTTATAAAAAGTGCAGGCAATCAGACCATAAGATTTTTTTCAACTACTCTAATTAACTGTTTCTGAATAATGAAGCAATCTCCAGATAGTTGATCTGACTGAGTAATCTTGACAGTCCAACCATATCCACTGTGAACACATTCTTTTAGGCACCATTTGGCAGATATGATTTAGATATCCTCTTATATCCAACTATCTAATACATATACACATTGGTGGTGTCTAGAGAGCTTTCCACTCCTTAAGAGTCACTGCAAATTTTGTTCTTTCCCATCTCCAAGCTAACACGGTCACTGTTTTTCTGTCTGATCTATCTTCTAGTTTATACTTTTAAGTTTCCCTAAATAAGATAATATATTGACTTGTCAATATAATTCATTAAGAGGTGCCAAGTGTTCTTGGGAATACAAATTCTAATTCTCATATGAAATTGTAAGAATTTATACACAGGTAGAGTGGTGGCAAAGAATAAACACAAGCATTGAAAGTTCTATATAAACTCAAATCTAAAATCAGTAACTTAAAAACTATGAAATTTTGAGCAAATTCCTTAGTTTTACCAAAATTCATAGTCCTCATCTTTAAAATGGAGATAATGTTATTGGGTTGCTGTATTACATACAAGCATATGGCATGTGGGCAGTGATCAGTAACTCATGGTTCCCTTCCTGATTTGTAAACTTAATTGAGATTTGGAGTTTTTCAAGAACTTTATAAATTAGCATAAGTCTTTTACATTTCTCTATATGAAATTGTGTTTTCTCACAGAATTTAATTGATACACTGAGTCCTAACACACTGAAGGATACATCCAATGTAGCTTTATTGTTTGTTGAGATTCCACTAGTTAAGCATTTCTCTTGCTTCTTGTGGCTCCTGTCATTTCTTTTCATGTTTGAGTGGTTCTGGCAGCATTGATATCCTCCTGCAGTTCCAATCACCATGAAGGAACAATTTAGAAAGCCTAATAAATAAACAACAATTCAACCATGCTCCCATAGTTCCCATTCCTCTAAATCTAGACAGTGGCAATTATTGAAATCCCCTAAATGCTGGAGCAAGAAAAATATGAAAATATTTCTATGGCAACTTAGTCAATCCTATAATTGTATAATCATATGCAAAAATCTCTAGATCTTACAGCAAACTGGTCTCTAAATATAGGCTTTTACTTAATTCAATGTTGTGAAAGTGCTCATAAAATTGTAAATCCTATGTAAGTACAAGAATGTAGAACATTCATGGGATTTGGCATCCAAGGGCAAGGATAATAGTTCAGAGATAATTGTCCATGGGTTTCTTACAGTTATGTACATCTGATCAGAAGCATTGAGAGCTTTTATTCCAGACTATGTTTTCCAGGATGTTTGTATTGCCAACAACTTTGAAAAACGGAGATAGTGTTTTCCACAAAGGTAGAGGGCAGATTTGTTTGCTGTCAAGGAATAAAGATAATGTCGTCCTCTAGGGCAAATGGTGGAGAGTTTAAAATATTGGGGTTTCCTAAGCTTAGGTCTTCTCAACTATGAAGCACAGCTACTGCATGGGCAACAGCCACTTGAGCCATTTCACGCTACTTTCATGCTATTTGATGTGCAAAGGATAGAGATATAAATATGATCATGCTGCCTGCTTACCTATGGGTAATACAGTCCTTTGTCTCTGACGTAGAAATTCCATATTTTCTTCCAGCCTCAATGAAACTGGGGCAAGCTAATTTGTTAGCTTGCAAGTAGGGTGAAGTCTCAGCCTTTCATGGTTCTTGATAATTATGACAGTGCACATCATAGAACTTCTACAGACTTCTTTTACTTGCATAAGATAAATGATAATCATAATACATATATCTACTTTATGAAGCTATTAAGGCTTAAATTATATAACAGTTTTGAAAGTTACCTGTAAATTGTGGAGCACTATACATATTAGGTAATAATCATCATTACCATCTCATTTTTATTAGTATTAAAAAATTTTCAATTTCCTTGGCCCTTGATTCATTTGTCACTCTCCAATAGCCCCTAAGTAACTTACTATGCTACTGGACATTTTCTTTATTTTATTTTAGTTACTCATTGTTAATGTTTTACCTTAATTACTCTAGTAGTTTCCAAAATAATCTCCCCACCTCCATTTTTGAGCCCTCAAATTCATTCTTTAAACTGCTGTCAGATAAGCTTTATAAAACATAATCTGATCATGTCCTTTTCCTGCTTAAACCTTCCATGGTTTCGCAATACCCTTAGGGTAAGGCTCAAACTCCCAAACTGGCTTATAAAAAGCTTTTATGACCTGGTCCTTGCTTTTCTCCCTCCACCCTCACATCTCCTATTCATGCCAGTGGGATGATACAAGGTTGGGCAAAAGTAGGTTTACAGTTGTTCATATGGAAAATAATAAAATAATTAATAATAATAAGAAACTGTTTACATACTTACAACTGTAAACCTACTTTTGCTCTAGCATGTATGTACCTTTGTATTGAATTATTTTCAGTTGCTTGTTTGATTTGTTTGTTTTATTTATTTTAAAATCTATCTTCAGTTGCTTTATTTAAAGTATAATGTTCTTTTTAATCTCTGGTCTTGGCCTATGCTGTTCCATGCTCTGTCCTGAACTCATTCCTATTTTCCCAGCCTTTGTTCATTTATTTAACTTCTGGTATGTATTTAGGCTGCAACCTAGAAGGAGAAAAGAGGTCCTATCATTAAGAGAAGTCCTATCAGTGCTGGAGAGTCTACCCTTAAATAAATAACACATATAGATCTCCAAACACACACAACTCCATATAGAATGAATTGCTCTGGATGCATGCCATTTGTTCCTTTCCCTCTGTTAGTGCATCACCAATAAAAGTTTGCGGATTTTT
>NW_005364953.1:656015-668001 GCF_000412655.1 Myotis brandtii | reverse complement strand
TATACATAAATCATGGAAATGTAATATACCTCATGGTGACTACAGTTAATAATATTGTATTGCAAATATTTAATCTTTGCTGAGAGAGTAGATCTTAAAAGTTCTTATCACAAGAAAAAATTGAGTAGCTATAATTGAAGACGAATGTTAACTATAATTACTGTGGTGATCATTTCACAATATAAACAAATATCAAATTATTATGTTGAACACCTGAAGTTAATATAGTATTGCATGCCAATTATACATCAATAAAAAGTGTCTTTTTCCCCACAGCAGTATTAACGCTGCATCATAGCTATTTAGTAATTTTACTGTGATTGCATACAGCCAAAACTGTTTCAAGGGCATCTAATATAAAATTATGAAATACAACCCCATCCAGGAGTGTTTGTTTCTCTTGGGGAAACAAAGTAAGAAAAGGGTCAATGGCGGGGGGGGGAGAAGGGGGACATCTATAATATTTTCAATAATAAAGATACACTAAAAAAAGAAATGGCGATCTTCCTCTTCAGCACTATTTTTTAAAAAGTAAATGTAATAAGCCTATTAGAGTAAGATTTTCCACAACAAGATTTGCTCTTTGCTGACACTTTCTTAGTGTCTTGATACTATCCTAAAGTACAGCACCCATGACCTCAGCATTTTCAGAAAACCTTAACAAACCAGATTATCTCTCTAGGAATCTGCCTAAAACAGTTCTTTTTAAAAAAATATATATTTTATGGATTTTTTACAGAGAGGAAGGAAGAGGTATAGAGAGTTAGAAACATCGATGAGAGAGAAACATCGATCAGCTGCCTCCTGCACACTCCCTACTAGGGATGTGTCCGCAACCAAGGTACATGCCCTTGACCGGAATCGAATCTGGGACCCTTGAGTCCGCAGGCCAATGCTTTCTCCACTGAACCAAACCAGTTAGGGCTAAAACAATTCTTATGTAACTCCTGTCCCAACAGATAAGCTTTATTTTCTTTCCTCTGAGCTTTGTATTTAGACCCCAGTGGTTGAGAAAAGACAGACACACTATTCAAAATCTATTCAGTTGCTGCCAACTCCCCTCCAGCTAAATTCTCATTAAGAGAGGTCCTATCCATGGGTTCCATCACATAAAATGACCAACATTTCTTCAGTCTATATTGTGGGCTGAGGTTACAAATTGTTTAATGAGCCTGAAAATTTCGCACACAGCAAGGAGAAAGGTTTGGCTGGCACTCTTTCCCACTGAGGAATAGAAAAATAAACCTTTCCCCCCACCCAGAGAAGCACATTCTCAAATCCTAGAACCACATTTGACAATAAATGCAGAGAACAAGAATTTATGTAATTTCTAGAAATGGCCACATCCTCATCCAAAACTGTTAAGACTCAAAATAATAACAAAGTGAAAGAAGAGGAAGACTAGAATTTGAGATCATTCCAGGTATCGATTATTTGCACTAATGATGGGGAGCACTGGTGCAGAAAATGAAAACTACAGATAACCCAATAAATATCCTATTTTAAATCTATGCCAAGTGGAGGTAAATCCTAAGTTAATATTAAAAAAAACAAAACCCCAACATTCAATTGTCATTGTATAGAGTTTTATTTTTCTTACACAATGATCACTGATCAGAAAACTGTACCAAATTCATCATAGGAGAATATAAAAACCTGGAAAATCAGAATGTAATAAACTTCATCTGTTCACCAGCTAATGTAACAAATGCATCCCTGACCACAGAGGGCAGACCTTGTTTTCAGTTCAAATTTTTTGAGCTTCAGACCAAATGCCATGCATTCAGATTGATATGCCATCCTTAAACTTATAATGTTCTAGTTGAACTATTTGGAATCATTCCTATGTCTTAAAATGAAAGGAAGTTCACGTCTATATATTTCTGATTTATTTACACTGATTTATCAAAATGTACTTTTTCCCTATTGTGATACTTTATACACAAAGAATCCTCAGATTACTTTTATGAGTCAATTCATGAGTTAGACTGCAATTGTGCTTACTTATATTCCAATGGCCATGGTTTAAATGGATGATACAGATTACTATATAAAATTAGTATGTTTTTCTCTTGAGAGGTAAAGAGAGTGCCACGCTTTGGCAAAAGCAAAAGAAGACTGATTTTGGGGAGAAAGTGCCATGTGAAGGTGACCAAAAGTCTACCAGTAAAAGGGAAGCAAGTAAGATGACAACTATGAAAAATAGGCCAAAACACTATAAAAATAAATACTTTACACAGTAAGGTAGATGGGTATAGTTCCAATTTTCCAGGTTCCTCTTATTGTGTATAGCTACCTTTTATAAATTTTGAAGATATTTTGTATATATGCAACAACCAAGTACTCAACTCTTATTCTGATTATTCATATATTTAATTTTGAAATTCCTATACTCTTTATAATCTCCATTTTCATTAATTTGAATATGTGTGCATGGTCTTCATTTAGCATAAAATACAGAGTTAAATATGAAATAATTGTATCACTCTCAAAGAAATCTTAGCAAAGCTGTCAGAATCCACATGATAATATACTATCTAACTGGTTCACTGCTTTATTAGTTCTACTCAGGTCAGAAGTAACTTGACAACTGTATTTTTATTTTTTTCCCTTTGATTGCAAAAGTAAAATAAGCACTTGGTGAAACATAAAAATAACAAAAACACAAATGACTAGAAATTGAAATATCTTTGCAGTTCCACTTAATCCCAATGCCAAAAGATAAACATTTCCTCCAATTTGATAAGTTTCAATATGAATGCTCATGACTGTTTATAAGATGTCAGATTTCTACAAGTGCAAAATCCTGCAAACATGCTATGTGATATATATTAAATGTAGTGACTATACAGCATTTTTCTGTTGCTTGATAAACAATAAACATAGGTCTATATGTACAGACCATGCATGCATATAAGTAAACAGAAAATGTTTATTTTCTATATATGTACACACATACTCTTATATATACTAATGCATCTGTTTGATATAAATAAGCATTTAAATGAAATCAGATCCTCACTTAATCAGACATTCTCCCAAACTGCTTCTCTCAGGTGTATCATGCTTCTAGCCTATATAAATATTCCAAGCAGAAGAAAAGTATAACTGGTTTCATGTGTTATTTGTAACAGGGTATCCTATATAATAAAAGCCTAATGTGCTAAGTGTCTGGTCGTCCAGTTGGCCATTCAACCAATCAAAGTGTAATATGCTAATGATATGCTAAAGCCACTCAACTGCTTGCTATAATGTGCACTGACCACCAGGGGGACAGAGAGTTGACTGGCCAACCAGTCGCTATGACATGCACTGACCACCAGGGGGCAGATGCTCCAACTGGTAGGTTAGCTTGCTGCTGGGGTTTGGCTGATCAGGACTGAGCAAGATGGGCCAGACATGCCCTGGAGCCCTCCCGTGGTCCCTGCCAGGCTGCCCAACCTCCCACGTCCCTCCCCATCCCTGATTGTGCACTGGTGAGGTCCCTCTGCCTGGCCTACACCCTCTTGCAATCTGGGACCCCTCAGGGCATCTCAGAGAGCTGGTTTCAGCCCAATGGTGGAATGACTGATCGCTATGATGTGCACTGACCACCAGGAGACAGATGCTCAATGCAGGAGCTCCCCCTGGTGGTCAGTGCGCTACCACAGGGGGAGCACCGCTCAGCCAGAAGCCCATCTCAAGGCTGGTGAGCACAGCAGCAGTGGTGGGAGCCTCTCCTGCCTCTGCGGCAGCACTGAGGATGTCCGACTAGTGGCTTAGGCCCGCTCCTGCAGGCCAGGCTGAGGGACCCCTGACCCCAAGTGCACGAATTTCATGCACTGGGCCTCTGGTTTAAATATATTAGGTCAAAATTCAAAAACAATACAAAATTAGATAAGTTTTTTTCTTATTTTCTGGGACATACAGTTCTCTTATGTAGGAATATTGCATGTGTGTATGTATGTGTGTGTGTGTGTGTGCGTGTGTGTTTGTGTAAGTAAATACATGTGCATCTGTGTACAAGGCCAATTGTATAAAACATTGAAATGTGGTATACTATTTCTTCCCAAAATAGTTCTATTAGCAGACATATGATACTTTTGGACTATAAATATATGGCACTATTTAATGGATGACAAAGAAAATCTTTCCCCCAATCTTTACTGCAATATCTTTTGGGATACACTGATTTATAAATGTACTTTGCATATACAGCCTTAGCCCCTAGAAATTCTGGACCTCCCTTGTCAGTCTCTATATTGGTTAAATAAATGCTCTCATCAAATTTTCAGTTGCTCACCCTTTGTTTTTTAAATACCAATAATACAGAAATACATATGCCACATTTCCTACAGATAAGGAGGATAATGCCTATAGGGAAGATAGGTAGATACATAGACAATATAGCTTTATAAGTATCAGGATAGAGGAAAAAGCAGGGGCTATGGGATCACAAAGATGGTGCATTAACTCAGTTTAGGAATGTAGGGATTCAATGAAGACTTACCAAAGGAGGTATAATGATTGAACTAATTCTTGCATTCCAGACAGAAACATATGTGCAAAAATACAGACATACAGAAAATATGACATACTAAAAGTGTACCTTGCCATAGCTTAGCAAGATCATGACTGAAGCCAGCTCATACAAGGGTCTTTCATATCATGCTAAAGTCATTGGTTTCATCCTGAAGACAGATAAGCTAGGCTCTTCTCTGCATGTTTTCAACACCAAGCAAGCTAGCCTGGGAATTTTTACATGATGATACCAGGTCTCAAGAGAATAAGAGTAAAGCTGCAAGGCCCTAAGCCAAAGGTTTATAAACCATCCAACATCGCTTCCACCAAAGAAAGTCATAAAGCCAGTGAGATTCAATGGATGAGAAAATTGACTCCCACTTCTTAATGGGAAGAACTGCAAAGAAATTTTAGCCATTTGTAATCTGCCACAGTGGAGGCAAAAGGGAAAGAAAGAAATCAAATTAGCCAAAACCGGTTAGGCTCAGTGGATAGAGCGTCGGCCTGCAGACTGAGGGGTCCCAGGTTCGATTCCGGTCAAGGGCATGTACCTTGGTTGTGGGCACATCCCCAGTGGGAGGTGTGCAGGAGGCAGCTGATCGATGTTTCTCTCTCATCGATGTTTCTGACTCTCTATCTCTCTCCCTTCCTCTCTGTAAAAAATCAATAAAATATATTTTAAAAAATCAAATTACTGCTTAGGACTTTATGAATAGGCACTGATACTTTACATTGAGTTACCATGAGAAAAATGGATTTGGGGCAAAGATAATGCATGTTTTTTAATATATGTTTATTTCAAGAAGTCTACAGAGTTAGATATATAAATCTAGAGCTTGGAAGAGACTTCTGGACTGGAGATATAGATTAGAAAGCATCAAGTTACTAATGGTGGAGGTGTAGTTGAAGCTATGGGAACCAATAAACTGCCCACAGAGAGTGTATAGAATAAGAAGGAAAGAAGTTAAATGTGGGATTTGGATAACACTAGTGTTTTAAGGGTAGGTAGAGGAAGAGGATCCAAATAAGAAGAGAGAATAAATGAATAGAAAAGTAAGAAGAAAATCTGAAGTGTGAAATATAGAAGCCAAATGAATATATATATATATTTAAGAAGGCAGGTGTAGACAACAATTTCAAATCCTATAGAGTGGTTAAAGTAAAATAAAAACTAAAATGTACTCATTAGTTTAATAACTAGGAAGAGGGAACATGGTTATTACTGAAGCCATTCCTCACTGTATTCTAGAGATTTCCCAAAGATAGTATGATCAGTGGTCAGCAAACTGCAGCTCGTGAGCCACATGTTGCTCTTTGGCCCCTTGAGTGTGGCTCTTCCACAAAATACCGACTTCTGCGCATGGGCCACGAAGTTTCAATCGCACTGTACATGCGCGCCCACACATGGTATTTTGTGGAAGAGCCACACTCAAAGGGCCAAAGAGCTGCACGTGGCTTGCGAGCCTCAGTTTGCCGACCACTGACCTAGCAGAACAACTTGTCCCAAAGCTCCCTCAGGCTCTCCTCCTGTCTTCTTATTTTTTTCTGCAATTGCAGTTCAGATTGTTTTGCTCCCCTACCTTCTAATTCGCTAATTCGGAACTCCTCTTCTCCTAGACTACTGTTGAAAGCTTCCATAGTGTTTTTTATTATAGCTATATCACTGTTTAGTTCTTGTTTCTTACATACATTGTTGATTTGTTCGTCCATCCTGTTTATGAACTGTATGACCCTTATTCTGAATTCTTTTTATAATATATTGCATGCCTCTGTTTCATTTAGTCCCTTTTCTGGCGATTCATCCTTTTCTTTACTTTGGTAGTTGTTCTTCTGTCTCCCCATTTTTGCTCTCACTGAAGAATCTAGGTGTCAAATTGCATGGGGTCTGAGGCTGCAGCAGAGGGTCTGGTGGCGGGTCACCCGGTCATGGGCTGCTGCTGCTCCTCTTGTGGTCACGGGGAGGTGGCTGCTCCTCTGGCGTTCACGGGTGGTGGCTGCTCTTCACGTGTTCACTGACTGCTTCCCAGGGATCATGGGGCAGCTTCTGGCTCCCTGTGAGGTTGTGGACAGCAGCTGCTGGCTCCCCTCGCGCTCACAGTTGCAGGCGGTGGCTGCTGGCTCCCCGCAAGGTTGTGAGTCTTGTCTGCTGGCTTCCTGTGCTTATGCACGGTCTTGGGCAGTGGCTGCTAGTTCCTTGTGAGGTCATGGACAACAGCTGTTGATCCCCCACATGGTCATGGGGGGCGTCTGCTGGCTCTGTGCGCATGCATATGGTCATGGGCAGTGGCTGCTGGCTCCCTGTGAGGTAGCAGATAGCAGCTGATGGCTTCCTGCGTGTTTGTGTGGTCACAAGCAGCGGCTACTGGCCCCCCTTGCGCATGGTCATGGGTGGCACCTGCTGGCTCCCTGTGCTTGCACATGGTCTTGGGCAGTAGCTGCTGGCTACACTCATGTGTGCAGTTGCTAGCAGTGGCTGCTGGGTCTCTCCTTCAAGATGGTTTGGCCTCTTCAGCAGAACCAGAGCTCTGGGAGAGATTACAGCAGTAACAGAGGCTACTCAGCTATGCAAGCCTGGTCTGCCAGCCCCTGAAGTTCCTGTAATGTCTAGCTGTCCATCCCTCAGACACACACACACACACACACACACATACCACATGTCCACACACTCCACTTTCGCTCCCTCACTCACTCACACTCTCCCTCACTGCCATTCCCCCAGCTGCCATCTTCAGGTTCCACCTCTCTCTTTAACATTTTTTTAAAAAACAAGAAAATCTTGCCAATTTTCAAGGCAAAGGCCCATCAAAAGATGGCACTTCTGAGATAAACTAGATGTTTTAATTAATAAATAAAAACCAGCTATTGTAATCATATACCAAAAAATATTGTTGAATACTCTTAAAAAATAGGTTTTCAGCAAAAAGTATAATAAAGATACAAATAGAAAATTTTAAAACAAACTGAAAAATAAAGAATCCAAAATAAAAACTTCAAAGGAGGACTCATTAGCAAAATGAGATTACAGAGAAATATTAAGTGAACTTGAAGATAGATTAAGTAACATTATCTATCTATCTATCTATAGAAGTCTAATCGACCATTACAACTGAATGACCAGAATGACCAAAACAACTGGTCGCTATGATGTGCACTGACCACCAGGGGGCAGACGCTCAATGCAGGAGCTTCCCACTGGTGGTCAGTGTGCTCCCACAGCCAACCTCCCCCATCCAGCCAACCTCCTGCGGTCCTTCCTTGGGCTGGGATGGGGAACCAGGGGTGGGTGGCAGCAGATACAACCCCTTTCTCAGGGGGGCCAAGAGCCAGCTCCCTCCTCAGGGCCAGCAGCCAACCTCCCATGCCCTGTCCCTCCCCCAGGCTGTCAGTCCATGATCAGCCCACTGCCTGCCTGCCGTGGTGGCGGCAAAGCAGCAAGGGAAGGAGGAGGGGGGTGGTGGGGAACCGCACGTTGGCAGGGAACCGATGATGGTGGCGTCAGTGTCCTGCATCCATTCCTTTTGTGCCTCCTCTCCCAACCCTGCCAGGGCCTTCAGGCCCCAATTGGGCCTGCCCCAATCAACCTGGCTCCAATCGGCCCTGATTGCTGGCCAGGCCTAGAGACCCCACCCTTGCACAAATTCCATTCACCGGACCTCTAGTATAATCATAATAACAGAGAAACAGAGTTTAACAAAATGAACAGAGCCTCAGGGACCTGTGAGCTGTATCAAAATACCTAATATTGGTATCAATAGAGTTCCTGAATGAGAGAAGGGAAAGGTTGGTATATGAAATATATTTGAATAAAATAATAGCTGAAAATTTCTCAAATTTCATGAAAGACATAAAATGATAGAATCAAGAAGTACAACATATTATAAAAAGGATAAACTAGAATAAAACCATGAGCAGGTACATAATAAACAGCTAAAAATCAAAGAAGAAAGAAAATAATTTTAAAAACATCCAGAGAAAAATGACATATTATATATAACATAATTTGTATGATTGGTAGATTGCTCATGAGAAACCAAACATTCCAGACAATATGCAATAGAACATCTTTGAAGACTTAAAAGAAAAGAACTGTCAACCTGGAATTCTACATTCAGAAAAGATAAAGACACTTTTAGGTAAAGTAATACTAAGATAATTTGTCACTATGAGATCTGAGTTTATAGAAATGATAAAAGAAGTTATTCAGGCTAGAGGAAAATGATACCAGAGAGAAAAATGGAAATTTAAGAATGAAAAAAAAAAGATTTAAATGGCACATATTCTTTCCACTTAAATTCTTTAAATTTTGTATGAGTCTCAAAAGCAATTATAACATTATCCAAAGGAGGTTTTCTTTTTAATTTTCTTCTTTTTAAAAAATGTTTATTGTTGAAAATATTACATATGTCCCCTTTTCCCCCCATTGACCTTTCCCACCCTGTCCCTGCCAGCCACCAAGGCTTTCACCACCCTATTGTCTGTGTCCATGGGTTATGTATATATGCATATGACTTCATTGGTTGATCTCTCCCCACCCACCCACCCTCCCCTGCCTTCCCTTTGAGGTTTGACATTCTGTTCAATGCTTCTGTGTCTCTGGGTCTATTTTTGTTCTTCAGTTTATGTTGTTCATTAGATTCCACATATGAGTGAGATCATGTGATACTATCTTCCTCTGACTGGCTTATATATGTAAACTATATATATATATACTGGCCCAGTACATGAAATTTGTGCACATTAAAAGGAAATTTATTAGAGGAAATATTTTAATATTACTATTTGCTCTTTCTCTATAATAGAAATGTCAGAGATGAAAGAAAATTAGTAAAATTATATGAAAATCTTCCTCCTGTCAGAGTCTGGGACACACCATGGGACCTAGAGTCAAGTCCCCGCCCACCCACGCATGCCTTGAAATCGTGCAAGACCCAGACCCAGCTGGCCCCACCCCCATTAGGTGAGATCCAGACTCGGCCAGCCCCACCTCCGTCAAGCTCTGCCAAGCAGGGGGTGCAGCCTCAAGTCTCCTGGCTTGGCACTGGGCAGGGGGCACAGCCTCAGGTCCCCTGTCAAGCCCCACCAGGTGGGGACGCAGCATCAGGTCCCATGGTGCATGCTGGGTGGGGGGTGCAGCCTCAGGTCTCCTGCCCTGGCACAGTGCCACGCAGCCTCAGGTAACTGCTGATCACTTGTTACAGCTCGTTATGGGAACCCCGCCTCCGCTGTGGGCACAGCCATCTTGTGACGGTGTTAGGGTTAATTTGCATACTGCCTCTTTATTATATAGGATGAAATACATATGGCAACTATAACCTAGATGGGGAAAGATAAAGAACCCTCTGTGGTTGTAAGGGTTCTATGTTGTACTTGAAGTGATAAAATATTAACTCTAAATAGACTGTGAAAAGACAGATATGTATACCATAGTATTTTGAGCAACCACTAAAAATTACAAATGTATATAGACAAAAGGAAAGTAGATAAATTAAAATTAAATACTAAACACTATTCAAATAATCAAAGTAAGGCAGAAAATGGAGAATAGAGAAACAAAAAAAAAGAATAAAATTATAGCTCTAATACTGTATAAGCGGTATAAGGGCACAAATGAAAACACAGAGACTGTCAGATTGAATTTTAAAAAAACTATGTGCTCTTGCCCAGCTGGAATGGCTCAATGCTTGAGTGTGAACCTATGAACCAGGAGGTCATGGTTTGATTCTGGTTAGGGCACATGCCCAGGTTGTGGGCTCGATTCCCAGGAGGCAGTTGATCAACTATTCTCTCTCATCATTGATGTTTCTATCCCTCTCTCCCTTCTTCTCTGAAATCAATAAAATTATATATTTAAAAACAAAATAAACTCACAAAAAACTATAGACTGAACTAGATGCTCTCAAGAAACTCACTTTAAATAAGAAGATATAGATAGGTTAAAAATAAAAGGCTGGAAAAAGAAATACCAGGCAAACCCTAATAAAAAGAGAACCGAGTAATCACACTGATATGAAACAAATCATACATATATGAGGAAATTTACCAGGGATAAAGAGGGACATCACATAATGATAAGTGGGTTACTTCATTAAGAAGAAATAGTCCTGAATGTTCATTCAATCAACAATAAAGCTATTCAACACATGGTCTGGAACAATTTAACATTCACATCCAAGAAATAAACTTTAATCCATTGCTTACATCTTATTAAAAATTAACTCAAAAGAAATCATAGATGTAAATGTAAAATGAGAAAGTATAAAACCTATAGAAAAAAACAAAGGAGCAAAATCTTTGTGTGCTTGTGTCTGGCAGAGTTATTATATATTAACTCTAAAGCAGAAACAATTTAAAGAGAAAAGTTGATAAGTTGGGCTTTATCAAAAGCACAGACTTTTGCTCTACAATCAAGTCTGTTAAGAGGATGAAAATAAAAGATGCATTCTGAGAAAAAATAATTGCAAATCATATATCTGACAAAGGATTATATCCACAAAATATAAAGAACTCTCAAAAATCAAAATAAGGTGGCAACCTAATTCATTAAATAGATAAAACATATAAGTTACATTTCACCAAAGAAGATATATGTATGACCAATAAGCACATGAATACGTGTTCAGTCTCATTAATCATTAGAGAAATAAACACAAATCAATATAATGATGAGATACCACCATGCACCTATTAGAATGACAAAGCCACATGCTGGAGAGGATGCAGAGCAACTAGAACTCTTAAGCATTGCAGATGGGATGAAAAATGGTACAACCATTTTAGAAAATAATTAGGTAGTTTTTGGAAATGTTACATATACACTTCCCATCTGGCCCAGCAATCCTTCTCCTAAGCATTTATGGCAACAGAGATGAAATGCGATTTTCATACAAAAATCATTATGAGAATATTTATAATAACTTTATTCATAATTACCAAAAATGAAACAATCCAAATGTCTATCAACAGGTGAATGTAAAACAAAACAGTGGTAAATTTGTACAATGGGATACTTACTTAGCAATAAAAAGAAAGGAATTGGAGAGTGTAAGTTTGTGGGTGAGTGATAGCTATACTCTAGGGGACTGTTGGAGACTGTTGGATTGGGCTCCCCTAACTGGGCAGCCTCCACTGCTGCTGAAATCTCTCCCAGAGCAGTCAGCTCTGCCGAGGAGACTGCGCCATCTTGAAGGGGAGAGTGGCTGTTATCAGAAGCGTATACATCCAGGGACCCTGCAACCATGGCACCCAGGGACCAGCTACGAACCCAGGAACACCAGATCTCAAGCAGCGTGAATACGTGGACTCAAATGAGCTCTGCTACTCCTCACAGAAAGGTCATATTTCACCTAGATAAAGGAGAGAGAGAGCTACATAACCAGACACCCAGAGAAGAGAGATCATGGGGAGACAAAGAAACAGCCCGAAAATGAAAGAAAAGGAGGCATCACCAAAAAAAGGAAGTAAATGAAAAGGAAGCAAATATGTCAGA
>NW_005364953.1:654291-655888 GCF_000412655.1 Myotis brandtii | reverse complement strand
AAGAGGAAATGAAGAAGAACCAAGAAGAAATGAAAAATGACATTGCTGCTATAAAGAACTCAATAGAAAGCATTAACAGTAGACTAGAAGAAGCAGAGGACTGCATCAGTGAGCTAGAAGACAAGGTAGAAAAAATACCCAAGCAGAGCAGCATCTAGAAAAAAAATAAAAAATAGAAGGAGAGCCTAAGCCTGGGAACTTTGGGACAACACGAAATGAAACAACATCCACATAATAGGGGTGATAGAAGGAGAGGAAACTGAGCAAGGGATAGATAATATGTTTGAAAAAATAATAACAGAAAATGTCCCCGATATAGGGAAGAAAAAACTCACACAAATCCAAGAAGCTCACAGAGACCCAAACAAAATTAACGCCAAAAGACTGACGCCAAGGCACATTATAATTAAATTGGCAAACACCAATGACAAAGTAAGAATCTTAAAAGTAGCCAGAGAGAGACAGAAAGTTACTTACAAAGGATCCCCCATCAGACTAGCGACTGATTGCAACAGAAACACATCAGGCAAGAAGAGAATGGAATGAAATATACAAAGTCATGCAAAGGAAGGGTCTGAATCCAAGAATACTGTACCCAGCAAGGTTATCAATCAAAATTGAGGGTGAAATCAGGAGCTTCACAGACAAAAAAGGAATAAGGGAGTTTATTACCACCAAACTAGCAATGCAAGAAATGCTAAAGGGTCTGCTGTAAAAAGAATAGGAATGGAAGAAGTAACACAGGCGTAAAGAATAAAAATGGCAACAAACAAGTACCTATCAGTAATAACTTTAAATGTTAATGGATTAAATGCCCCAATCCAAAGACATAGGGTAGCTGAATGGATAAGAAAACATGACCCATATATCTGCTGTCTACAGGAAACCCACCTCAGAAAAAAGGACTCACAAAGATTCATGGTGAAGGGATGGAAAAAGATTTTTCAGGCAAATGGAAAAGAAAAAAAAGCTGGTGTACCAATACTTATATTGGACAAATTAGATCTCAAAGTGAAGGACATACAAGAGATAAGGAAGACCACTTCATAATACTAAAGTGAGCAATCCAACAAGAAAATGAAACTCTGGTAAACATATATGCACCCAATACAGGAGCACCCAAATACATAAAAAAAAACTTTTGGAGGATATCAAGGGAGAGGTTGATAGCAATACAGTCATAGTAGGTGACTTTAATACCCCACTATCACCATTGGACAAACCGTCTAAACAAAAAATCAGCAAAGAAACATCAATCCTAAATGATGCACTAGATCAGATGGAATTAACTGACATCTTCAGGACATTTCACCCCAAGGCCACAGAATATATATTCTTCTCAAGTGCACATGGGTCATTTTCAAAGATAGACCATATAGTGGGTCACAGGCAAAGTCTCTTCACATTCAAGAAGATAGAAATCATATCAAGCACCATTTCAGACCACAATGATATAAAACTAGAAATCAACTACAATAGAAATGATAAAAAAAATCAAACACATGGAGACTAAATAGCATGCTATTAAACAATGACTGGGTTACCAGAGAGATTAAAGAAGAAATAAAAAAACATCATGGCAACAAACAACAATGAA
>NW_005364953.1:644977-645425 GCF_000412655.1 Myotis brandtii | reverse complement strand
GAAGGACTTGTATGTATGCATATAAGCATAACCAATGGACACAAGACACTGGGGGGGTGAGGGCATGTGCCGGCAGGTAGGGGAGGCCGGGGGATGGTCAATGGGGAAAAAAAGGAGACATATGTACTACTATTTGTAATATATTAAACAATAAAATTAAATTAAAAATAAATTCAGGTATGGCTGACTTACAAAAAAAAGAAAAAAAAAGAAAGGAATTAGTGATACATGTAACATAATGGATGAATTTATAATGCATGACTGGCTTATTTCACTTAGCAATAAGCCAGTCAGAGAAAGATAAATATCACATGATATCACTCATTTATGGAATATAATGAACATAAACTGATGAACAAAAACAGATCCAGAGACAGAGAAGCATCGATCAGACCATCAAACCTCAGAGGGAAGGTAGGGGAGGGTGGAGGTAAGGGGGAGAGATCAA
>NW_005364953.1:640359-644947 GCF_000412655.1 Myotis brandtii | reverse complement strand
AGGGTGGGGGTAAGGGGGAGAGATCAACCAAAGGACTTTTATGCATGCATATAAGCCTAACCAATGGACACAGACAACAGGAGTGTGAAAGCATGAGTGGGGGGGATAGGAGGGATAATGGGGGAATAAGGACACATATGTAACACCTTAATCAATAAAGAAATTTAGAAAAAAGAAACAAAAAATATAAAAAATAAAATGCATGATATGCTGAGTGAAAGCAGCCAGTCTCAAAAGGCAATGTACTAGCTAGGTGTGATTAGATTTATATGACACTCTGGAAAAGGCAAATCTATAGGCACATAGAATGGATTGACAGGGGTTAAGAATGGAAGTAAGTTTTGATGACAAAGAGACAGTATGAAGGAGTTTTCTTGGAGTATAGGAACTATTCTGTATCTTTATCTTGGTGATTGTTACATGATTCCATGCATTTGTTAAAACTGACACAACTGTATAGGATAAAGAGTACATGTAAATTTGATGCATGAATTTTTTTTTTAAATTGGGATAGACAAAAGATGGAATCATAATCATATCCATATTTAGAATCCAGAAGAACAGCATGTCTTGACAACTTTGGGTCAGATATAATTGCATGTTTTTGTTTTATTGCTTTTATTTTTATTCTGGATTACTGCTATACTTTCTATGCTGCAAAACCTTAGTGATACTGGTCATTAACTGGGCCATTAACTAGGTGTAGGGCCTTTATTTCTGTCCTCCTATGCTGAGTAGATAATATACTTCCTTGTCTGATACAATACAACCACCTTTACTTCAATCTATTAGACAAAACACCTCCCATAAAGAGGGGCACAGAATCTAGAACAGATATAAATGCTTTCAACTATTTGTGAACAAGTATTATATAAAGTCAGTAGAGAGTTTATTTATTAAGAATAAAAGAAGCAGTCCTAAACTCACCTGATTATTGGCAGTTCCATCTTTCCCATAATAAAGAATATTTGTCCAGTCCAATTTTATTATAAACTCTCAAAATACTTTCTTTTGCTGCAATAAATTTCAAATGAGACTTAAGGAGTTTGCTGCTAAAGTACTAAGGCAGACTTTTTCAAGACCCGAGATATTCTCAAATAAAAATTCCTTACATTTGAATATTGCTGAACAAATTTTAAAATGCTCTTACATTTAGTATCATTGGATTCTCCTCACACAACCCCAACTGTTAGGCAAGGCCAGTTTTAGCATCCTTTTTTATATAGATGAAAACTGCAGCTCCAGGAAATTAAGTGATGTGCACAAGATCACATAGTTCAGAACAGCTAGGACCAAGATTCAGTTCCTGAGGCCCTGATAGAATTCTCAAAATATTTAAAAAATATATATTAATATAAATTAGGAACCAATTTTGAATTCACATCTTCTTGAAGATTTGCTTTAAGAAGGTTTGATTTGGGAAGAACAATATACTGAAAATAATTTTAATCATTCTGGAATTATTAAAGACCTTACATGCTTCAGGGCCCCCAATTCTCTATCAACTTTATCATCATCATCATCATCATCATCAGGGGCAAGACAAGAGTTGGAACCTCAGAAGTTAAAGAAGAGGTCATGAAGGTTGATTCCATGGCTGGGAGACCTTAGGCTTGCCTCTTATCTAACACAGGTGATTGAAAGCTCTTTGGTCTTCCTCAAACTTCTGGTTCAGAGGCCTTTTGCTTAATTACAGCCACATCTTATTCCCTGAACTCTAACTTAACTGCCAGCTTTCCAGTTCTTGCATTCTACTCTTCTGGTAGCTCCCCCTCAATTATTTATTAAGGGGCCAAAACCCCTACCTGGTACATTTTCAGTCTAAGGCCTAGCCACTTCCTAATAGCTCAGTGTCACACAGATTGTTTTTTATGGAGGGAAAATTGACATATAGAAATATTTTTAACTCTATTATATCTCCAGTGCCTACTAGAATGATAGGTATATTATAAAAGTTATAGATTTGTTGAGTAAATAAATTAATGAATTAATGAAGTATAAAAGATTATTCATCTTGAAGGCGGAAACTTGGTACTTAAAGGTGTTTTTATAATTACTTTCTGCTAAGGAGAAGGTAATGATGGTCATGGTCTTAAGGCCATTGAGAAATATTTGTCAGTGGTCAGATAACTGAGAGCAAACAAACAAAACAACTATAACTATAACTGCTCTCTGATACAGGCTAGAGGAGAGGTCAACAATCTAGGATTACAGTTAAGTAGACATTTTTTAATGAATATAAGCCTTGAATAACTGCATTTTCTCTATTTTAGTTTTAAAAAAACAATACTCACATTCTAATTTCCTCTTTAAAATCCTCTTGGAAACTTAAGAAACTCACAAATGTTGTCAATCTAAACAAACATCCCTGATTGAAAATTTCCTTCCTGAACACTCATTCAGGATTATGCATTTAAGAGCTTTTTATAACTTAATCTGCATAACCTTGAAGAGTCTCTTCATTTTTTAGCTGATTAAAACATTTTTCACAGCCCACAAAGCAAGATATGACTCCATGCTATGTGTATTTAATAGAGGAAATATGCTTTATGTGCTCCATTAAGTCGTTAGTGAAATTGCATTAGTGCCATGCCATTGGCATACCTCTTTCAAATACACGTGTGGCCCCCTTTAGACAGGTAAATTAACAGTTTCATCAATCTACTCAGAAATGTGTAATGACCTTCTAGTACAAAGAAAAATACCCGCCTTGTCCAAAATTACAAAATAAATGAGACATTTTTCAACAGAATACCAGAGAAGTGAATGGGACAAGATAATATACTTCTTGATGGATGATTATGGTATAGCCTAGAAACTTAAATTAAATTAGTATCCACTTATGAGGATAAACAAAGCAAAATATAATAATGGGGCAGATATAGATGATTATAAGAATCATGTTTAAATTATGGCAACTATTTTAAGATGCCAAAAATTATTGGTATAAAAATCATGTTTCCATAACATGAAAACTTAAATTGTAAGCGTAGTGTTAAATAATGTTAGTATCCACAGAACAAGTGTTCCTTTTGAAAAAAAACATATAATTGCTAATTCTAATCTTTTGCTATTGTATGAAAGGATAGTATTGTATCAAAATGATATCTTTAACTCTCCTGCTCAATGTTTTTAATATGATTTATTATTTAATCTTTTGGAGGTAGATTTCAGATGGCACTTCCCACTTTCCTCTCTTTTTTAGTTGTTTTTTGAACATTTACTGTTAATGTATATAATTTCCATAACAATAAATTATAGCATAGGCAATTTTGTCCAATGTGCCATTGTCTTGAATCATCTAGCATCTCACTATTATAAAAATTAACATCCCCGTCACTTCCTCTTTGTTCACTCTAATCCAAAGAGCCATTCTCCTTCCTCTGAATTAATGTCTATTAAATTTATTTCATAAATGCCTGAATTTCCCAATCCTATATAATAAAAGCATAATATGCTAAGTGTCCAACTGATCGACTGCTTGACCAGTCGTTATGATGTGCACTGACCAGCAGGGGGCAGTTGCTCTGACCAGTAGGTTAGCTTGCTCTTGGGGTTTGGCCCATTGGGACTGGGCAAGAGGGCCAGACACACCCTGGAGCCCTCCCGCAGTCCCTCCCCAGACAGCCGTCCAACCTCCCGCTGTCCCTCCCCAGCCCCAATCACTGGCCAGGCCAAGGGACCCCACCCGTGCATGAATTTGTGCACAAGGACTATAATTAGAGTATAAATTATTTATTAGCAGTATGTAAGATGGTTAAAGCTTGGACTTAGCATCAGACAGTCTTGGGATCAAATCCTGGGTTTCCCATTTGATTAGCTATATGACCTTGAACAAGTTACTTCATCTCCTCAAATCTCAGTTTCCTCACTTGTGAAATGAGGATGACATGAGTGCCCCTTCACACACACACACACACACACACACACACACACACACACAATATTTGTCACTATGTTGTGTGTGTAGATGAAAAACTATAGAAATTTGTGGATAGTAAAAAAAATGTCTTACTTCAGTATATTTTTCAAAATATATTAATAAAAATTTATATACTAGAAAATTTTAATCTCATTTTAAATTCTATAAAATTGAGTTTCGATTTCATCTGCTTCAGACCATTAATGAATCAGAATCCACTAGAAGAAGTATAATAAGAGTATAAGTTCCAGAACCAGACTACGTGTGCTCAAATTTTACCTCTGGCTACTCATTCTGCAATATGTGATAACCTGCCAAAACTCTTTAAGCCTCAGGTTTCTCCTCTGTAAAATAGGGTTGATGATAATAATATGTACATTATAAGGTTATTGTAAGGATTAAATGAGTTAATCAATCATTTGGAACATCACCTGGCACAAAGCAATTGTTATATTTGTGGCATTGTGCCACTCTTTCATATATGCTGAATTATCAAATTTGTATCCTTATGAAGTAAAAAAAATAAATGGTTAGTATATATAGATAAATTATGAGGGGAAATCGCATGGAAGCGGTGAGGATCAAAGAATTCCATCTGAGAGAGAACCAAGATGGCAGCATAGGTTAACGCCGGAGTTTGCTGCCTCGAACAACCACTTCAAAAAT
>NW_005364953.1:612042-638781 GCF_000412655.1 Myotis brandtii | reverse complement strand
GGGGGAAAGGGGAGTGGGAGATGCGGGAAGAGACTGGAAAAAAATCGTGCACCTATGGATGAGGACAGTGGGTGGGGCGGGAACTGGGAGGAGGGGAGTTATGGGGGGAAAAAAAGAGGAACAAATGTAATAATCTGAACAATAAAGATTTAATTAAAAAAAAAAAGAATTCCATCCTCATCTGTAAGTCCAGGAGACTCACTGAGTGGCCAAAGCTTTAAAAGCCTATTTCTAAACTTTGTTTTCAGCTATTTACAATTGGTAATCCATACATTTTCAGAGTGACACCTTGAGCAACATTTTTACCAATTGCTCTGAAAAGATAAAAATTATCATTCCAAACTATATTTATGGTGCATTGTCTAAGAAGCGGATCAAGCCCCACCTTTTACAAGAAACTCCTACATGCCTGCTATAGTCTTTTATGATCTATAGCATGGATTGAAAAACTAGTCTCTAGCTAAGTACAGCTGCAGGCAGATTTTTTTACAATCTATGAGTTAAGATTAGTTTTTATACTTCTAAAGATTTATAAACAAAAATAAAGAATATGTGACAGATTATATATGGGCTGCAAAATCTAAAAAATATTTACTATGTGTTCCTTCATACAAAAAAAAGTTTACTAACCCCTGATTTATAACCCTCATTAGGCACTTAATTAAATACTGTTTAAAGACATAACCTGTGTTCACTATTATTGGTAGACAATAACTCTACTAACCATATCATAATTATGGTGTGCTTACAGTATTTCAGGCATTGTGTTAAGTATTTAACTAATTGTCTTCACTGTAGCCCTATGAGGTAGATAATATGAATTTCCTCATTTCATAGATGATGAAACTGACAGTAGAGTAGTAGGTATCATGCGAAGGTCACATGGCTGGTCAGTATTGGAATTTAAATCTATCTTACTTAAAAACTCATGTGGGTTTTTTTTTCCTACTGTGGCCACCACTACTGTTTTATTTTCTCTCTTTAATAATTTAAATTATGTTGATGTGTGTTTAAGCCTAGATTATAAACTCCTTAAAGGCAAAGATCATGTGTCTCAGAATGCTACATATGCAATGCTGTTCAATAATTATTTATTAAATGCAAATATAAATAAATGTAGATCAATGTTTAATTTTTTACAGGCCCACTGAGCAATATGTTTGTAAAGAACATGATTATGCATTCATAAATTAGGATGTACCTGAGACTTCATAACTTTTCCTAAATTTTAAATAGATCTTTCTATTTGGACTTTTATTTTCCTATGATAAAATCAAACACTGTTTGAAATGATGTTACCCATAAGTTTACTTTCTTCCTCCCTTTTTCCCTCCCTCCTCCCCTCCCTCTTTTTTTCCTTCTTTCCTTCTTTCTTTCCTCCCTCTTTTCCTCCCTCCCTATCTCCCGCCCTCCCTTCCTTCCTCCCCTCCATTCCTTCTTTCCTCTTTCTCTCCCTTCCTTCTTTCATTTCTTTTATTCCTTAAGAAAGGATTTAGCATACTGCTTAATATATGTACATTGAAGTGGTAAACAACATAAAAATGGCCAATGCTCTCATGTAAACTGTAGTTTAGGTTCCTTGGTTCTTGTTTATGTTTATCATAGATGGATCACTTTTAAGTTTTAAAGCATATCATTTAGTTTTCATTAACATCTAGATGTCAACTGCAATTAACTTTGACTAATGATGCAAAAATTTTGGCTTAAAAGGCCAGTTGTCATGTGAGTCTACTATACTCTAATATTTCTGCATATACTGGGAATTTAAGCTTTTGCTAATTCTCTATGGCTCTGATTTATGGCTTTTGCTGAATTTTCTTTTCCAGTATGCATTCTGTTGCTGCTCCTTTATTGATTGAAGGCCTGGTCTTCAACCAATTACCAGATATCATCTCTTCTCCTTCATCATAATCTAGTTTCCCCTTTCCTCACCTAGCCCAGTGGCATACATGTAAGTCAAGTGAGTGGACTGGACTTTAACTGAAGATCTAAATCCAGTGGTATTTGAACCTCTAATAAACCAACTAATAAACAAAAAATGGCTTGCACCCTGATGGATCCCAGAGTCTTTGTAGAGAACACAGATTTATATTGAAATACCACTTGTAAAATTAAAAAAAATGGTAAAAATAAATTTCTGGCATTTAAGAAATGGTTAGAAGATTATGATACACCAATACAATGAAATACTAAAGCAGTCATTTAAAAATCATGTCTGTGTTGGTTGGGTGGATGTGTGTATATCATAAAAAATAGCTCATGAGCAATTTTTCTGTATACCTAGAATAGTCTGTTATACACCAAATTGCCATCATCAGAGATTCATGAGAATATGATTGTGCAGAGTAGAGATAAATAAGAGACTTTCACTTTTCATATCTGCACAGTTCTGTATTTAAATCTTTATAATGAATACAATTTTATAATTAGAACATAAATAAACTGGACCAAAGGGCCACCTGGTTGAAATAAACTGGTTATATAAACACATTTTCATTCATTGCATTTTCACACAGTGGTTATATTTGTGCACAACAAGGTACTTTTGTGGTTTTGGAATGGTTTTAGTATATTAGAGACAGTTTCAATCTATCTTCCAAATTTCCTATTGCCTAAAAAATTGCAGAGTTGGAAACTTCTATTAGATATGGTATTTGATGATGGCAAATTAAACCAGAAGTCAAATTCTTAAATTTCAGGAATTATTTGGCCTTAATATAGTTCTCCAAAATCCTCCATATAAGAGACAAAATACTGTGAAAAGTAATAGCATTGAGTTTAAAAAGACATATCAATTATTCTGTCAACAAAAGATAAGGTACTAATAGTAACCTACCTGTTCTGAAATTACAATACTAGTATGTAGCTCAGCTAATGTTGAGCACAAATAGAACAAAAGATTATAAATGGTTTAGGTCAATAAATCTTTGTGTCAGTAACAACGTTTTTGAGTTAAGAAAGGTAATGGAATTTTGCAACACTAGAGTTGATCTCCTGTTGTCCAAGAGAAGTTATTAAAATGAGTAATTGCAGAAATCAATGGAAGAGGATATTTTGGGATTATTGCTTGAATTCTAAAATCCTAGCTTACAAACAAATAAGGAAAACATTTCATGAAATATTTTTAGCTCTCTTGGAAAAATGGTTGAAAAGTTAAAGGAAAATCACCAAGCACTAAACAGATTGAAGACCAAAATAACACTAGGATAGTAGTGTCATTGGCAGCAGCTGTATTGTTTTATTTTCCATTTTTAAATAAGAACAAATGGAAAAATTCTAAAGAAACTCAGAAAATCAACAAATGTGCAGAAACACACACACACATGCACAGAGGTTATATTGCACAGCTAAAGTGGGGCATTGGATAAACAGAAAACCCATTAAAATATATTTGAATAGCAATTATCTTTGCATCTATTTAGAACTATGTCTAGACATCTGAGAATGCCTAAAATCCAGAAATTGATCCAAGAATTTCGTGCCTGATGACACCATTCCTCACTTAAGGTAGTCCCTAAGTGCATATTCTAACCTAAGGAGCCTATGAAATTTATCATTACTCTATTGCCTTAACTTTCATATATTTTTATTCACTTCAGAGAGGAATGGAGAGGGAAAGAGAGATAGAAACATCAATGATGAGAGAGAATCATAGATTTGCTGCCTCCCACATGCCCCCTATTGAGGATCAAGCCTGCAACCTGGGCATGTAACCTGATCAGGACTTGAACTGGACCTCCTGGTTCGTAGGTTGAAGCTCAACCACTGAATAACACCAGCTGGGCAATAGTCTTAATTTTTTTTATGGGGGAAAGAACAGATGGTACAACTTTGGAAATACAAGGTGGAGAGGAGGACATTAAGACAGTATTATGAGTTTATATACATCTTGGAAATATAGGCTAAATATACTAGTAGTATACATTATAACCCTCTTAACTATATTCTGTCAATCCCTTCAATCAGTGATTCTCAACTAAGTGATTTGTCCCTCCTTCACAAAGAGAAATTTGACAATGTCTGTGCTATTGGAATCTAGTGGGTAGAGGTCAGGGATGCTATTAAACATCTTATATTGTACAGGGCAGTCCCCACACAATAAAGAATCATCTGGTCCAAAATGACAATAGCACTGAGGTTAAGAAACTCTGTTTTAAATTATCCTCAATGTTACCATGCCAGTAGTCTTTAGAACGAAATAATTTCCATATCTTTCTAGGCTTCATGTCATAAATTACTCTAAACTCATCTACCTTTTACTGCTTTGCATCTCCTCACTTTTCCACTTGTTAGTTCCTGCATTATTTGACTTTGCATGTGAGCACCCAATTTCTGTAACTCCATTCTGATTTAAGACCTGACTTTAAATCGCTTCTCCTGGTAGGGAAAATGCTGAGAATTTTTTTTTTGTAGCGATCTTTATGTTCTATATTTTAATCTCCAGTAGGAGATATTCTGCTTTCATATCCCAGGCCTCCAGACAAGTCTACCCCTGACAGAGCTACGAACAACAATAGAATCTGAAATATTGCCTGCCAAATAGAAAGACATTATAAACAACTAACATCTCATAGGAACTCAAGAAGTTGCATTTCATTACAGTGGAAAGAAAACAGACAAAATTTGGAAGCAGCCCAAATGTCCATCAATAGGTGAGTGGATAAAAAAGCTAGGGTACATTTATACAATGGAATACTACTCAGCCATAAAAAGAAGGGAATCGTATCCTTTGTAACAGCATGGATGGATCCTGAGAGCATGAAGCTAAGTGTAATAAGCCAGTCAGAGAAAGACAAGTACCATATGATTTTACTCATATGTAAAATCTAATGAACACAATGAACAAACAAGCAAAATAGAGATAGACTCATAGAAAGCAGGCTGACAGCTGTCAGAGGGGGGGTTGGGGGGCTGGGTGGAGGAGAGGAGGAATTTAACAAAAAAGAGAAAAAAAACTCATGAACATCGAATTGACAACAGTGGTGTGATTGTCATGTGGAGAGGGCTATAGAGATAGAATGAGGGTATGGGGTGATAAATGGTGATGGTTGGAGACTTGATTTGGGGTGGTAAACACAATATAGTGTACAGATAATGTGTTGTGGATTTGTGCACCTGAAACCTGTATAATTTTTTTAAGCAGTGTTACCCCAATAAATTTAATAAAAAGGAAAAATGCAATAAAATTAATAAAACAAAAAAGATTAAAAAAGAAAATAGATCAAGAGTTAAGGAACATACTTTTAATCAGCATAATTAATCAATCAATCAAATCAATATAAGAGAACTCCTTTATAATGCTCATATTGGGATATAGTAATAACACATACCTGATGACAAGTTAACTATGTTATATCAGGCTTTTACTATACAAAGTCATCTTATTTTGGGACTAGATCTTGACCTGTGATATATCTAATAGTCTTTAATGACAAGTTGTTAAAATAGATTTTCATTTGATATAGTCCCATTCATTTATTTTTGTCTTTACTTCCCTGTGTAAGGGTCAAATTCATAAAATCTTCTCTAAGACCAAGGTCGATAAGTTTAGTACCTATGTTTTCTTCTATGTATTTATTGTTTCAGGTCTTATATTTAGGACTTTGATTCATTTTGAGTTAATTTTACAATGGAGTACTACTCAGAACTAAGAAAAAATGAAATGTTGCTATTTGTGACAACATGGATAGACCTTAAGAATATCATGCTAAGCTCTAACTGGTTTGGCTCAGTGGATAGAGCGTCAGCCTGCGGACTCAAGGGTCCCAGGTTCAATTCCAGTCAAGGGCATGTACCTTGGTTGCGGGCACATCCCCAGTAGGGGGTGTGCAAGAGGCAGATGATCGATGTTTCTCTCTCATCAATGTTTCTAACTCTCTATCCCTCTCCCTTCCTCTCTGTAAAAAATCAATAAAATATATTTTAAAAAAGAATATCATGCTAAGTGAAATAAGTCAGACAGAAAAAGTTAAGAACCATACAGGATGGGCAAAGTAGGTTTATAGTTGTGAGTATATGAAAAACAGGGTTTATTCTTGTATTATTATTTATTTATTATATTATTATTATTATTAATCTATTTTGCCCACTGCTGTATGATTTCACTCATATGTGGGATGTTAAACTGAAAGGAACAAATGAACAGACAAGAAAAATAAACAAAAAAAACCTCATGGACACAGACAACAGTATGGTGGTTACCAGAGGGAAGAGGGGTGGGGGGGTTATAAAGAATAAAGGGAGTCAAATATATGGTGATGGAAGATGATTTGATTTTGGATGGTGGGCACACAATGCAATATATAGATTATACATCATCGAAATGTACCCTTAAAGCCTACATAACCTTATTAACCAGTGTTACCCCAATAAATTTTATAAAAACAGATTTTCATTATATTATTAGAGCACAGGTGCACTATTACTGAAACCCAAATAAAAAATCATGATCTATATGGATGTCAACAAAATACCACATCAGAGAAGAAAGGCTGAGTCTTTTAGAAAGAGGCAGAAAAAGATCCTAAGTTACTCTACATTGATTACTCTTGTTATTTTTTATAAATGTTTTTTTAAGTTCTGTAGGAAGGTTATTGACAAAGTTGTTCTAAGAAAGATAATATGTACTGTAGTGGGAAAATGTGTCCCCTACAGTCACAATTTTTCTAACTCCTAGTTTGGAATCAAAGTATAATTGAGGGTTGTTATAGGAAATCTTTATATACAAATGTCAATTCACATTAGACCCAAGAAATGTATTGATCATACCTCTATTACAGAACTTATCACATTGTATTATGAAACTTTGATGTCAGCTTTCCAACACCTTCAGCCTTCTAAAATTACTTCTCCTGTGTATTTCTAGTGGGAGGCAGGAGTTTGTCAAATAGCCACACTTTAGTCTAAACAGATAAAAACTGTTTTGTTTTTGTTTTTTTGCCTGCATTACTCCGATTAGCATCTTTGGCCTCTTTTCCATTTGTGTGATCATTTCTTGGAACTCCTAGACCTCTCTCTCCTGATTCAGTGCTTCAATCTCCACAAAGCATCATCAGAGTTGGTATAGGGAAAAATAATACTTCCCTTTAGACCTGCACTAATTCAGTCCAAGCAACTTAAATGCACAAGAATATATGGGCATATCAGACTTTACTGAAGATTTGAAAAGGGATCAGGATTTTATATTATCCTATATAATAAAGAGGCAATATGCAAATTGACCATCATACCCTCGCATAAGATGGCTGCCACAACTGCAGGGGAGGGCAGTTGCATGCAACCAGGCCAGAGGGGAGGGCAGTTGGGGGCAACCAGGCCTGCAGGGGAGGACAGTTGGGGGGACCAGGCCTGTAGGGGAGGGCAGTTGGGGGGACCAGGCCAGCAGGGGAGGGCAGTTGGGGGCAACCAGGCTGGCAGGGGAGTGGTTAGGGGCAATCAGGCAGACAGGCAGGCAAGTGGTCGGGAGCCAGCAGTCCCAGATTGTGAGAGGGATATCCAACTGCTGGTTTAGGCCTCTAGTATAATATAAAATATTATAATAGAGAATATTATTGACTTTTGCTTTTTAAAGTTCTTCAACTACCCTATCACTGATATTGTATCACTGGATATATCCTTCTATAGGCTCTGGCCTAACTTCTTCCTCTTTCCCTCTGATCCTGTCATTTCTCTAAGAACTAATTATTTTTTAATGTATATATTTTTTACTTTAAAAAAATTATTACTGAAAGTATTACATATGTCCCCCCTTTCCACCATTGACTCCTTCTAACCGACCCCCACTCACTTCCAGGCCTTCACCACCCTATTGTCTGTGTTCATGGGGTATGCATATATGCATAGTTTTTGGGATCTATTTTGTTCATCAGTTTGTATTGTTCATTAGATTCCACATATGTGTGACATCATGTGCTACTTGTCTTTCTCTAACTGGCTTATTTCACTTAGCATAATACTCTCTAGGTCCCTCCATGCTGTCTCAAAGGGTAAGAGATTCTTCTTTTTTATTGCTGCATAGTATTCCATGGTGTAACTATACCATAGCTTTTTTATCCACTGATCTATTGATGGGCACCTGGGCTGTTTCCAGATCTTAGCTATTTTAAATTGTACTTCTATGAACATAGGGGAGCATATATGTTGGTGGAGGGCAAGGTATTAGGGGGTGGAGGGATTGAGCAAAAAGAGAAAGAACTCATGGACATGGACAATAGTATGGTGACCGTGGGGGAGGAGGGGGAGTTTGGAGGTAAAAGAGGGTATGGGATAAGCGGTGATGGAAA
The DNA here is from genome assembly GCF_000412655.1 of Myotis brandtii. NCBI lineage: Eukaryota > Metazoa > Chordata > Mammalia > Chiroptera > Vespertilionidae > Myotis > Myotis brandtii. The sequence goes on along the minus strand of NW_005364953.1, from coordinate 630,499 downwards.
AAAATAAAATAAAGAAAAAAAGGAGTTTGTGTCAGAAAAAAAAGGACAAAAAAGGAAAGTGAGGCAGTAGATTACCAGGTATAACTTTTAAAAAGAAAATGAAATTCTAAAAAATGGGCAAAGGACCTGAATAGACACTTTTCCAAAAAGGACATACAGATGGCCAAGAGACATATGAAAAGAAACTCAACATCTTACCATCAGATATAGATGCAAATTAAAACCACAATGAGAGCTCACCTCACACCTTTCAGAATAGCTATCGTCAACAAATCAACAAGCAACAAGTGTTGGTGAGGATGTGGAGAAAAGGGAACCCTTGTGCACTGTTGGTGGGAATGAAGACTGGTACAGCCACTGTGAAAAGCAGTATGGAGGTACCTCAAAAATTAAAAATGGAACTGCCTGATGACCCAGTGATTTCACTTCTCAAAAATATATGTGAAGTAACCCAAAACACCAATTAGAAAGAATATATGCACCTCTGTGTTCGTTGCAGCATTATTCACAATAGCCAAGATTTGGAAATAGCCCAAATGCTTATCAATAGATGAGTAGATTAAAAAACAACAACAATGCCGAAACCGGTTTGGCTCAGTGGATAGAGCGTCGGCCTGCAGACTGAAAGGTCCCGGGTTCGATTCCGGTCAAGGGCATGTACCTTGGTTGCGGGCACATCCCCAGTAGGAGATGTGCAGGAGGCAGCTGATCGATGTTTCTCTCTCATCGATGTTTCTAACTCTCTATCTCTCTCCCTTCCTCTCTGTAAAAAATCAATAAAATATATATAAAAAAAAAACAACAAAAAACCATGGTACATTTACACAATGGAATACTACTTGGTCATAAAAAAGAAGGGGATCTTACCTTTTGCTACAGCATGGATGGACCTGGAGAATATTGTGCTAAATGAACTAAGCCAGTTAAAGAAAGACAAGCACCATATGATTTCATTCTTATGTGAAATCTAAAGAACAAAATAAACTAACAAACAAAATAGTAACAGACACATAGGGTAGACACAGAGAAAAGACTGAATACTATTAGAAGGGATGGGGGTTGAGTGAAAAATATGAAGGGATTAAGAAAAAAACCCTCATAGACACAGGCAACAGTATGGTGTTTACCAGAGGGAAAGGGGAGTGGGGAAGGTAGAATCAGGTAAATGAGGGATAAATGGTGATGGAAGGAGATTTAACTTGGGATGGTGAACCCACAATGCAAAATAGAGATGCTGATATATTATAGAATTGTACACCTGTTACCTACATAATTTTATTAACCAATGTCACCCCAATAATTTCAAGAAAAAAGAAGAAAAGATCACTTGAGTATTTTTAAATTAAATTTGCTGCATGATGGAAAATATAATTCTTCATCAACCCATGGGACAGCAGTAATATTTAATCATGATAACAGCTGCTAATGTTTACTGATTGCTTACATTGTATCCAACTCTTAACAAGCATTATGTCATTTGATCTTTATTACAATCCTACAAGATGAATGCTTTTATTATCACCATTTGACTGTGAGGAAACTGAGGCTTAAAGAGGTTAAATAACTTTGCCCAAAGTCTCAGCTAGGAAATCAATGAGTCATGATGCATACTCTAATCTGACTGCTTCCAAAACCTAGGCTACTAGAAAACAACAACACACACAATAATAGAGAAGAGAAAGAGGCAGGAGAGGATCAATCCCTTTCTCCCTTTTCCTCTTTCCCCATAGTAAGTCTCTAATTCTGTTAATGAAAACCTTGCTTTGCATTGTACTAAAGATCAATTTGTCTTGCTTTCAACAAAAAACAAACAGTCCCATTTCTGAAAAAAAATTGCTTCCGTGCTCCTTCTCAATCTTCACATCTGGTGAAAACTCTTCACAAATGAAGCAAGTACCTTTGAAGAAAAACCATAAAGAAAAGGAAACCAAACTGAAATTCAAAATACACTGGCACTTCTATATATGATGTTTATTAGCACATTTGTTGTTTTGCTACACAAAAGCAACTACCCATTGTGGTCCTCTGGCTTCTGCAGGAGTGATTTGGAAAGCACCGACTATGAAATGGACAAGAAACAAATTGCAGCCCTTCAGAGTCCTTAAGTGTTTACTTATTACAAAGCTGCAAGACTTTGAAACTATCTTAACAGAAAGGAGTCACTATGGAAGTCACAAGAACAAATGAATATAGTTTACCTAAAGATTGTATTGAAAATAATCATAGCCAAACCGGTTTGGCTCAGTGGATAGAGCGTCGGCTTGCAGACTGAAAGGTCCCAGGTTCGACTCCGGTCAAGGGCATGTACCTTGGTTGTAGGCACATCCCCAGTAGGAGGTGTGCAGGAGGCAGCTGGTCGATGTTTCTCTCTCATCGATGTTTCTAACTCTCTATCCTTCTCCCTTCCTCTCTGTAAAAAATCAATAAAAATATTTAAAAAAAAGAAAATAATCATAGACATTTATTTATTAACAAACCATTCAAATTTTGTAGATTCTGAACTTTAAATTGAATTCTAGTCTTTGATTTCAGGGTTTATTAACTCTTTGCAAATAACTTAGTTTTTTTAAGCTTATAAAGTTGGTGAGATCAGACATAGTTCTGATCTAAGAGCATATAAATAATTAGTGTACAAAAGAAATAAATACATTAAATTTCTCTTGAAATGTCTTATTAGTATCAAAGTAGAGAAATGAAAAATATTAACATATTTTCCTCCTCCAAGGACATGGGTAAAATTTATATCCATGAACACTTATTATGAAAGGATCCAGAAAGCTAAACAGATCACAATGGAAGAGTTGATAAGCAAAGAATCAGGATCATAGATTTTGTAAGGGTTGGACAGGCAGGCATATAGGGTTATTCTAGTCTAACCTCATCATTTAGAGTTGAGGAAACAGTGGTTCAGAGAAGATGATGTTTCTCCAAAGATCACAGATCGAGATAAGGTGGGTGATATGTGAGATATAAGTGGAAAAGTGGCAAGAGGTAGGTATGAAAAATCAGGTAAACATGTGGGAGTGGCATAAGTATCTGAAAAAAATAAGAAAAAAAAGTTAGCTCATGCAGGGCTATATAGGCCATATTAAAGAGGTTTTAATATTTTTAATCAGGGGAGAAAAATAATTAGATTTATATTCTACAAACTTGCCCTGGAGGAAGTTATAAAACATATCTCAAAGGACCTAATCTAAAGAAAAGAAGATTAGTTAAAATATTATAACAATTTGCTGTGTGAAAAAAAAAGAGAAAGAAAAATACTTGTGAAGAAGAAACCAGGAATGGAAGAGTGGAACAACAGTAGCAGATGGAGAAATGAAAAAAGGGGGACATATTTGCAACATATTAATGAGGTGGAAGTTACCCTCAACATAGTTTGTGACTAAATTAGATGAGGTAGGGTGAAGGTGTCAAAGAGTGAGCATAATGTATGGCATTAAATGGTTATTTCTTGGCACTAGGTCCAAACAGCCTGAATTAAAATCTCAGAATTTTCTACTCCCTCACAATATAGCCATGGGCAAGTTATTCAACCTCTCTATGCTTCAGTTTCCTCATCTGTAAAGTATCCATAATTATAGTACCTACTGCATGGGTTGTATAAGGGTTAATAAATCAATTTAATACAATATATACTAAAAACAGTGTCTGGTACATAGTAAGCACCATATAAGCATTAAATGAATTTTTGAAAAGACTGATTCTGTGAGTACTCTCATTCACTGAGGTTAAAAAAAAAGTTTTCTTAAAGAAATATGGGAAAATATTATGTAAAGTATAATAACATAAATATAGTAAATATGTTAATTTTTTCCTGTAAGCATTCTTTTCTTGGAGGAGCTATTTCACCCACATTGTAAATGGTTCTAATGGGACTGTTAATCATACTGCCTGACCCTTCCCTAAATGTGTTAATGGGCATGTGACCCAAACCCTACCAATCACATCATATTCTCTTATGCTAAGGATAGGCCCATGACTCAAGCATGAGTAATCAGAGTTCTTACAAAAAACTTTGCTGTATGCACACTGGGAGTGAGAGAAACTCATTGTGAGTTACAAGCTGTAAAGGTGTAGGCTTAGGGGTGACTGCAGCCATTGTCTTTGCTACATGGAAAGAACTTCTCTGAAAATGATATTAATGCACAGAGAGAAATAGAGACCAGATACAGTAGTAACTGATATCTAACTTTAGGCTTCCCATTTTTATATGACCCAATTAATTTTTTTTTGTTTAAACTAGCTGTAATTGAGTTATTATTTCTTTTAAAAATATGTTTTTATTCATTTTAAAGAAAGAGGGAGAAAGAGATAGAAACACCCATGAGAGAGAAACATTGATTGGCTACCTCCTGCATGCCTCCTACTGGAGATCATGCCAGCAACCCAGGCATGTTCCCTGACCTCTTAGTGCATGGGTTGATGCTCAACCACTGAGCCACACCAGCCAGGTGAGTTATTGTTTCTTTAAGCACAGCGTAATGTTAAATACAATATGCTTAAGGTAAATGTTTAGGGGTATTTCTTAAAGGATTCTTGACTTTAATGAGCTTAATTTTACACATGACACAGATATCCATGGCATATAGAGAAGAAAAACATCAAAATAGGACAATCATTTAAAATGTTGTAGTAGCAGAAAAATTAGACATATTTTATAATATGCAAAAGCTATCCAAACTTAGATGAGAAAGACATAGAAGACTTGATGGAGAGAGGGACAGATATTTCCCAAGCCAAAGAAGAAGAAGAAGAAGAAGAAGAAGAAGAAGAAGAAGAAGAAGAAGAAGAAGGAGAAGAAGGAGAAGAAGAAGTTGTTGTTCATGGAAGATGGAATTTAGCAAGTTTCTGAACATATCTTGTATTAGGGATTTTTGAAAAGAATAGTGAGGTAGAGATTTATACATGATTAAACTGTTTTAAAGAACCAGAGTTATCCAAGGCTTAATTGGTACACTTAATGATTCACTGGAACTAAAATAAAAGTGAAATTAAGAGTAATTGGGGCATCATCATAGTATGGCACTAAATTAGACATTATGGAAAAGAACTAAACAATATCTAAGATGGCACATATATGTAATTTTGAGAACATCGGAAATGCCTCCTGGGACCAGACAAAATGAGTATCCACCTGAGATTCTAGTATCCACCTGAGATTTTGCATGAAAGAGACATGCAAAAACAAGTTGTAGTTGATAAAATGTCACCTGCAAAAGGTTACAGATCTGCCAAAGCATTTAATGTCTATTTACAAGCCTGCTTTAAATCTAGCACTTGAAAATGGCATGCTAAGAACCTATTCACTTGAGGGGGGAAAACCTTGAGTAAAGGCTTCAAAATGTTATCTGGCTAACAGATCCTGATTAAACTTCTCACAACTTATTCAGGGGGAAAAACTGACAATGCAATGTAACATTATTACTAAACTACAACTATTACTGTGTTTGGGGAGGTATTGCTCATTAACCATAGATTTAAGAAGACATCAATGGATTGTGAGGACATTATGCTAAGTGAGATATATCAGACAGAGACAGACACATACTATATGATATCACTTACATGAAGAATCTAAAAAAGCCAAATTCATAAAAACAGTAAAATGGTGGTTATCAGGGGTAGGTGGGTAGGGAAATAGGAGATATGTTTAAGGACACAAACTTGAAAATAACATACAAATAAGTGCTGGAGATTTAATGCACAGTACAGTGAATACAGACAACAATACTGTATTATAGACATCAAACTAGCTAAGAGACTAAGATTTTAATTATTCCCACAACAAAGCAGAAATGATAGTTTCATGACATGATAGACATGCTAACTATTGCTACAATTGAAATCATATTACAATATATAAATGTACCAAACTGTCACGTTGTACATCTTAAATTTACATAGTTATGTCAGATATATTTCAATTAAAAATGTAAAAAAAAAAAGACAATTCAAGAGGTAATCAAGTAGGAAAAGAGTAGGGATAAAGACAGGATTGTCCTAGGCTCCTGCTTGCTCTTCCTCTTTTACTCTCTTGCTTTCTCTCTCTATGGCTCATTACTGATCCCACTATACCATCATTCACTCTAAAGTTGCTAATCAAACTGATTGCCAATGCTTGCTAATCATAAACAACTTCCCGGAGAACCAAGATAGTGGCATAGGTAAATGCCTGTACTCGCTGCCTCCCACAACCACATCAAAATTACAACTAAAATACATAACAACCATCATTCAGAACGGCTGGAAAGCTGGCTGAATGGAAGTCCTACAACTAGAGAAGTAAAGAAGAAAGCATACTGAGACTGGTAGAAGGTGCGGAGGCATTTAACAGGCTGGTCCAGCACCCATGTGGGCCGCTTTTTTAATAAAGAGGGATATCGCCTCTGTGGAGGGGGCCCGGAGGAGCAAGGGGTCCCAGCCCCACACCAGACCCCCAGCCCAGGGTCCCAGAGCTGGGAAAAGAAGCCCCTATGGGCAGTAAGAGCTATGGGCTATAAAAACCAGTGCAGATTGGGGCTGAGTGACACACAAGCTGCAGGAGACCCAGCTGCTCCTCTTAAAAGGCCGGCACCATGAATTGAACTTACAAGCTCCCGCTTCCTCTGAGCTCCAGTGTCAGGCGAGGCTCTGGGGGAACCAGACACACACAAGGAGAAACTGGACTGTCTGGCATTAGGGCAGGAACTTGAGGGTGGATTTCTTCCAGAAGGAGGTCCTCACAGTAGTCATTGTTCCCATGCTGGGACCTTTCTGTTTGCAGGGCTGACTAGCAGCCATTTCTGTTTGCTCTGAGTGATTCCCTGAGACCCCGCCCCACCCAATTTATCACACCACCCAAGCTCTGGGCAACAGCTTTTGCATATAAATAGCCTGCTTTTCTCAGGATAAAAACCTGTCAAATAAGCTGCAGCTGGGTCAGGAGCCCAAAACCTATCAATAAAAGGCCCAAGACCAGGCACCAGCACCAGCCTGCCTTGCTTCACAGCTGGGCCTCGTCTGGGCCCTTCCAAACCCAATACAAAGAGGAGGGATCTGCATATCTCTCTGTAGCTCCTGCTGGGTGGCTCCAGGCAGTGGCTGACTTTGCACCTTCCTGGAGACCCAAGAGCCAGTGTACCCAGTAGTCAGTGTCAGACCATACCAGATTACAACTCTTCATATCCATGAGCGACACACTCAAGGGGCAGACTTAGTGAGTCCCAAAGCCCCACTGAAGCAAGTTCTACTCCATAAGGGTGTTTCCTGAACAGCAGCTCTCCTACTGTAGTCACAGCTGGTCCCCACAGCCAATTGTCTTGGAGGTCAATTCCTCCCAGTGACACCAATAGCAATCAAGGCTCAACTACAACAAGACTGTGCACACAACCCACAAAGGGTTCACCTAGAGCAGTGATGGCGAACCTATGACACACGTGTCAGAGGTGACAGGTGAACTCAATTTTTTGGTTGATTTTTCTTTGTTAAATGGCATTTAAATATATAAAATAAATATCAAAAATATAAGTCTTTGTTTTACTATGGTTGCAAATATCAAAAAATTTCTATATGTGACACGGCACCAAATGGAAGAAAGAAAACTACTGGATATAGAGTTCAAAACCACAGTTATAAGGTTACTCAAGAATCTTCTAGAAACCCCCAAGGGACTTAGTGAGACCTTCAAGGATCTTAGTGAGAATACCAAAAAAGGAAAAGGACCAGTCAGAAATGAATCATATACTGACTTAAATAAAGAATAACATACAGGGATTCAACAGTAGACTAGATGATTCTGAGAATCAAATCAATGATGTGAGATATGAGGAAGCAAAGAACACCCAATCCAAAGAGCAAAAAGAAAAAAAGAATCCAAAAATATGAAGACAGTGCAAGACATCCAAATTATGGGGATGCCAGAGGAAGAGAGCAAGATATTAAAAACCTATTTGAAGAAGTGACAGAAAACTTCCCCTACCTGGTGAAAGAAATAGACTTATAAGTCCAGGAAGCACAGAGAGTCCCAAACAAGAGGAACCCAAAAAAGACCACACCCAGACACATCATAATTATAATGCCAAGGGCAAAAGACAAAGAGAGAATCTTAAAAGCAGCAAGAGAAAAGCAGTTAGTTACCTACGAGGAAATGCTCATATGACTGTCAGCTAATTTCTCAACAGAAACTATGCAGGACAGAAGGGAGTGGCAAAAAATATTCAAAGTGATGAATAGCAAGAACCTACAACCAAGATAACTCTACCCAGAAGCTATCATTTAGAATTGAAGGTCAGATAAAGAGCTTCACAAACAAGAAAAAGCTAAAGGATATTTTGTCTTTGCACCAAAATATCCATAATATTCCCCCTAATTCATGGGATGTATGACATTGAGAAAGCTGAGTTGTTTGTTTAAAACAATGTGTTGCACATATCAAACACAAATACCAAACCAGTATTATATGAAATTTTAAAGGGGTATTCTTTAAGAAGAGGAAGAAGAAGAAAAATCTAAAAATAAAAAAAATATGAACAACAAAGTGGCAACAAGTACATATCTATCAATAACTGAATCTAAAAATCAAAGTAATAAAAAATCTAATGAACAGAATAAACTGGTAAATGGAATAGAATCAGGGGCATGAAAATAGAACAGATTGATGACTCTCATAGGGAAGAGGGTATGGGGGGTGCTGGAAAATATTAGACAAGGATCTTATATGCATGTGTTCATTACCTATGGACACAGACAATAGGGTGGTAAGGGCCTGGGCAGGGTGGGAAATGAGTGGAATAGAGCTATGGGGGGGAAAAAGCGGGACATCTGTAATAATCTCAAAAATAAAGAGTAATCTATATATATATAAAAGCCTAAGCAACCATCCTAACTGAACGGACGACCATTCAGGCTGGGTGGGGCAACTAGGCTGGCAGGGGGGTTAGTGAGGGGTGACCAAATGACTGAGCAGCAGGCTGCGTGGGGTGACAAGGACAGCAAGGGGGTTAGTGAGGGGCGACCAAACGACCAAACAGCAGGCTGCGTGGGACTACCAGGCCTATGGGGGGGCAGTTGGGGGTAACAAGGCCGGCATGGGGGGCAGTAAGGGGCGATCAGGCAGGCAGGCAGGTGAGCAGTTAGGAGCTAGTGTCCCTGGATTGTGAGAGGGATATCCTGGGATTGGGCCTAAACTGGCAGTTGGGCCTAAACCGGCAGTCAGACATCCCCCGATGGGTCCAGGATTGGAGAGGGTGCAGGCTCGGCTGAGGGGACCCCTGTCCCCATGCATGAATTTTGTGCATTGGGCCTCTAGTTTAAAAAATAAAAATAAACAACTTCCTGACAATGTAGCCAAAAAAATGTATCCCTGTCTTTAATTAATCAAAGAAATTGTCTTTGCACCAAAATATCCATAATATTCCCCCTAATTCATGGGATGTATGACATTGAGAAAGCTGAGTTGTTTGTTTAAAACAATGTGTTGCACATATCAAACACAAAAGGCCGCCGCAACCGGGTTGGCTCAGTGGATAGAGCATTGGTCTGTGGACTGAAAGGTCCTAGGTTCGATTCCGGTTAAGGGCATGTACCTTGGTTGCGGGCACATCCCCAGTAGTGGGTGTGCAGGAGGCAGCTGATCAATGTTTCTCTCTCATCGATGTTTCTCTCTATTCCTCTCCCTTCCTCTCTGTAAAAAATCAATAAAATATATTTTAAAAAACACACAAAAGGCCTAGAATCAGGTTTAATCCAATTATTTGTGCTACTATAATAATATTTAACCTACAGAGTCATTATTAGCTAATTGCATTAGCTCTACTTCCAACTTATCCCAAATTTGTCCTATCCTATTCATCTCTACAGCCATTACCCTAACCTAAACAACCATTTCTTTTTAGCTTGAACATCTATAAAAATCTCTCAATGGTCTGTTTCCTGCTTTTAAATTTTCCTCTTAAAGTTTACTTCCCACAAAATAGCCAGAATAAATCTTTCTAAAGGGCAAATCAGATCACACTACTTCTCTGCTTCAAGCTTTTCAATAGCTTACCATTTACCTTGGTAAACTATTTAAACTCTTTACCATAGCCTACATCTCTGCCTACTCTTCTACTTTATCTTTTGTCACCTCTCTCTACCCCCTGCACATAAACTGTGAAGGGAGTTGGAATATATTTACTAGTAAGAATTATGAAGAAAGTACTCTGTGATAAGAATGCCAAATGTCCTGGTATCATTCACAAAGGTTTGTACAAAAATAGCACCTAATAAATGCATATTACTTTAGGGGTATTTGAACCTCACATTATATGAAATAGGTAGAACAGGTTTCATTATCCCCATTTTACACTTTGTAAAACTGACACAATGGAGACGAGGCTAGAATTAGTTTTCCTGACTCCCAGCCAAGTCCTATACTCCACTGCATTGCAGGCCCATGGAAATGTGAAAAATGGCACTATCCACACAGTGTCTTCTGTTAACAAATCATATATTCTTTTTTCTTGAGATTTTCATTGCTATGGAGACCTGTAAAAAATAGAAGCATTGTTGCTGAAAAAAAAGCATTTATTCCTCTAAGGACATGAAACTTAAAAACTTCTTTAGCTAGAATTGCATACCAACAGAAGGAATTTCTCCCCACTCACCTCCAAAAAGAACTTTTCTGTGTTATTTTACTATTTTACTTTTGGCAGCAAGAAAAAAATACCCATGTCTGATATTCTGGGATTATTCAACACCACATATCCTCACTAAATTATTACCTTCTGCAGGGCAGTTGCCAAGTGTTACCCATAGCATCTCTAATTCCTAGTACAGTAACTGACAAAAGATGTTCCTAATATATTAGTGTTTAATAAATGTAAGCATACACCAGGAGTTCTTTCGGGTTAAATGGCTATTAGTGTAAGAGAGGTCACTCATATTGTCTTGCCTATTCAATAAATGTATTTGCCTATATCTCTATCATTGCACTCATCAAATTATCCAATGATTTTTTTTCTATAGACATTCCCTGAATTTTAACTGAACTACTTTACCTAGAAGTTTCCTCTCCTACATTTAATATGTTATACCATGACCATTAATGCTTCCTAGGTATGACAGAAAATGCTAACTATACACTAATTTGCATTCTGTCCTCCTTCTTCTCAATTTCAGCTGGGAACTTAACTACCCAGCTAGAAACTACATTTCCCAGCCTCCCTGAATTTAGGCATGCCCACATTATAAGTTCGGGACAATGGGAAGAAGCACAGTGTGCAGCTCCTGGGTTATAGTAACTTGCCCTGAACAGCCATGGACTATTCTGTGAGAGAGGAAATTACCTCTCTTGTATTGGAACCACTGTTTGGGACTCTTTTATTATAAGCACTTTGCCTGTTCCTTAACCAATAGACTACATCACTTTAGCTTATGAAAAATATTGCAAAGCCAGAAAGTATCACCTTGTTTGAGGGATGATTTAAACTTGAAAGCTTCCATTTTGAATTGGCTTTGAGATACATAAGGAATGACAGCCCAAATGTTTAGTGTTTTAGAATATGAATAGTCAGGGATCAAGAGCCTATTATATAGCACCTAAGAGAAGTACACTTTACTAAATTGTTGGCAGCTTATTTTTTGTGATTGTTTTAAATAGGTTTCCCTAAGAATAGTATTTACTAAACGACTTCCCATAGATTACCAAAATCCCACAAGAAACAAATAGGCATTGTGTATTTGCCAAATACCCATGCATAAATGGGGCGGGACAGTGATATTACTAGTAAGAATGGAGGGTTTTGCTGTCACATTTGACAAACTTGGTTAAATAGGTATATCAACTATAGTACTTCTTAGAGCAGTGATGGCGAACCTATGACATGCGTGTCAGAGGTGACACGCAAACTCATTTTTTTGGTTGATTTTTCTTTGTTAAATGGCATTTAAATATATAAAATAAATATCAAAAATATAAGTCTTTGTTTTACTATGGTTGCAAATATCAAAAAATTTCTATATGGGACACGGCACCAGAGTTAAGTTAGGGTTTTTCAAAATGCTGACACGCCGAGCTCAAAAGGTTTGCTATCACTGTCTTAGAGCCTTTAATATGCTTTAATATTCTACTAGGTTGGCTCTTTATTACATAGTGTAATAAGCTGCCATGTGAGGAGAGGTATGATCTAACATCTATTTTTAAAGTGTCACAAGCACACTTGAAATTATTTAAAAGTAGGACACACTCTCAAGTTCACTGCAGACCCTACAGTTACTTAAAAATTTGACTTCTAGACTCTTTACAAATGTGTTACCTTCTTAGTTCTTAAAGGCATTAAAATTTGTAATCTCTGGTTTAAAATGACAATTATAGATTTAAGTCTAGATTTTTGAGCCCCAGATCAACTCACTTCCTAGGAAAGTTTACATTAGATCTTAGGAAACCAGTATAGGTACTCCTCTTTAAATGCTACCTGATAAAATGTGGAAAACTAGCTTTGGGCACTAAATACTCCCTTGGTTGATCATTTTACTTGCAAATAAAAAGGGTATACTCTGAATAAAGTTTACTAGCATAGAATAATAATAACTCTACCTTGTTGTTTTTTTTCTTCCAGGCAATAAAATGAAGAGCTTCTTGCTACGGTTTTCCATATCACCAAATTTGCTTCAGATTACTATTGCTTCAAAATTATAAACTTTAGTGAAGCAAGCTAGCTAGAATTTGTTAATTCAATATAGTTGCCTTTGGGGGAATTATGGAAGGAGTCTGAAGAGAAAAAAAAATGTGCTCAGCCTAGTCCTTGAAGAAGCAAGAATCTTAGATATTTGTGATTTCTATCCCACGTGGTAAACTTTAAACAAAGATATGATGGTATTGGGCATCATTTATATTAAGCAGGCTAGAAAATTACTTGTTCAATTATTTGCCTCAGAGCAGAGTGATTGTTATGAATCTGTGCTCTTAGCCAATATGCTCAGTAACACAGCAAAAAACACAAGACAATCAAAATGTTCCATCAATGAGGCAGTTTACATGAGGCAAAAAAATACCACTTGTGCCACTCTCTCTACAGTCAATGAGGGTGTTCCTTCTTATTCCTTGCCTTTAATTTCCATATTTTATAAAAATAAAAATGAATTAAGTTTTCAAACTAGTTGAGAGATAAAGCTTTTGGGGTTGGAGTCTGTAGCATATTTTGAATCTCATTATGCTTGGTAATGAAATGAAAAGGCACTACAGCATATTACATTCAGGATCCACAGCTCTGAACTTCCCAGCATTCAGAGAACCACAGGTTGATTGCTCACCAAACCTACTGATTTGTTCTTTTCAACTAATCTCTACACTTTGGAAACTTCATTTGGTGCAACTTAATGGCTAGCAACTCACTTTTAGGAAATGTGTGGATTTCTCCCCCAGAATGGTTAATTGTAAAAGAACAGTACTTGAACTATCTGATGCATAAATAATGTGCTTTCTCATGGCAATCCTAACAGTATTCCTATTCACATTCCTTTTAAAATAATTTCCAAAATGACCAGGTAGACAAAGCCTGAACAATGTTTTCAATCTCCAAACAGGATATAAACTACTCACTGTGGTCCACCTTTTTCAGTTAAAAGTTTTAAAAATTATAGAAAGAAACTAGTTTTTTTTTAATTTTTTTAGTTTCTATTCTTAGTTCCTTTTACAAACCATTCCTAATAGAGCATATGTATTTGAATTATCAAAGACAGAATTAGTCTAGATTTGAGTCACTTGTCTGATGGTATAAATGCAAAAATAGTCTTCATATTGATGTTAATGCAACATGAAGAATAAATATTGTGAACTACCAAGACTACATATGTGTATATATGCTTTCAAATGAACAGACTCAAAATTAGAACATTGACAACTAGCTGTTCCATGTACCCTTGAGCTTAGCAATTTTTGTCATTCTAACAACTTGACATTTTCTGAGTGTTTTTTTATGTGATGTTTTTTAAAAAGTTACATTTGTAATCATTGGCAATAATATTTAAACAGCAGGTATTAATAGGTGGTCTAAGAAGGCAGAAAATGGAAGTCAGGGAGGTCTGGTAATAAACACTAGGCAAATTTCTAAGACATAGGTGGTGCAAGGTGTTAACAAAAGGCAGAGAGGGAGGGTAGTCTGTCAGCACATAATAGATGAAGATCTAGTTAGGGCTGCCTCACTGCACAACTTCAGAGTCTACATTCATACCACAGTATTCACAATGGTGTTCCCTGTAGTTGAGTATATAGCTTGCTTGGCCATATGGGACAGTCCTGAGGTTTAGGCAGATAAACATGCAGTGTCAGAGAAATCAGGTAGAACTTATCAAAAGTCAAGACATGGAAAATTAAATTACAGGTCTGGATTTTAGTCTCTAGGAATATATAATGATAAAGAAAATGTAAGAATAGAATTTCAAAAAAACCTAAAATACCTGGCAAAGGATCAAGCACAAAATAAAATAGAGGCTCAGTTATGAGTATCGAGGAAGGCAGGGACCTACCTGATCATAGGAAACAAAGCAAGAAAGGGCTCAATTATTGTACAAAGTCAGAATGACATCCTTGGCAAGAGTACCTTGATGTTGAGCTATTGGCCAATGATTACTTACATACACTTTACTAGGGAATAGGACTATTGCCAGAATCTGTGGTAATTTTAAAACTATTGATAATAGATAAATGACCTCTCTTTTGGAGTTCAGATGTATTAAAGGACAGAGCTTAGTCAAACTTTTAATGTACTAGCTTTTCTGTTTTATGCCTTGATCTGTAAACAATATTAAAATACAAATGTTGTCTAAGTCTCACAGCAAACATCTACACAAAGATGATTGATCCGCACTACACCAAAGTGCTATGTGTTACCAAACATGGAGAGAGATAAAAAAATATCTGAATTGTTTAAAATAATGTTTCACAAAATAAAAAATAAAATAATTTAAAATTTAAAAAAATAAATGAAACTGTGTTTCTCATTTGAACTATTTTACGTTTCTTAGCTTTAAAAACCCTCTATCCTCACATTTAACTTGCTATCAAGTTCAGCTCACAGATACTTCAACTTGAAGAACTATTCAATTATATAACTTTTAATCTGGAGAAAGAAGATATTTGAGACCTTTTTCTTCATACAGGCTATTAAAGTGTTTACATATCTGATGAAGGCCTAGGGAATCACTAGAAAAGAATATAGGCAAAGGCAATCTTGCCAGATGCTGCACACTCTGGCTAAATATTTATAATTTAATTTTATTTGCAATAAAGCATCAAAATGCATCTATAGTGTTAAGAAGTATGAATTCTTATTCACAGATCTGTGTGTATATTGTTAGATCAAAGTAAACACATCCAGCATTAAAAGTTGTGGAGTTTTTGATGAACATTCTCATGCATTGGTAAATCAGAACCCTGAAAATAGCTTTGTGTTATCCATGCTTAAAGATGATACTGTTAGGATTTGGGAAAATGGTGATTTCATTAAAGCATTGAAGAACCTTGCTTAGGTTTAGGGATAAGGATTTAGGAGTTTAATTTTAGATATGCTGAATTTGAAGTGGCATGGAATACAAAAACGAATTTATAACAACTGGTCAAGCACTTAGAAGTGAAAGTACTTGAGTTCAGATCCTAGCTCCACAACTTATTAGTTTATGTGAACTTGGGGAAGTTATACCACCTCTTCAAACTTATTACTTCATCTGTATAATGAGGATAATTAAAGTACCTACCTTATAGAGTTGTTCAGAGAATCAAATAATTAGTACATGCAAAACCTTTGGAATAATGCCTGGCAGTGCTCAATAACTAATATGTCTCATTGTTATTGGTATTACCTCTGCTATTTTTGTCTTTGCTTTTGTTGTTGCTGTTGTATTTAGAAAAAAAATCCAGCATATATTTACAAAAGCAATCAGATGGACAAAGATATTTGTACCTGGAAATAAATGTTTGATATGTCACTGATGGGTTTATGATTATACATTTAGTAGAATGGTAAGAAGAAATATCAGATGAAATGTATTTAAATTAGGGGATGAAAACGGACTGGGGAGTTGGATACAGAAAGTAAATTCATAAAGAGAAAAGAAAGAAATAATGGAGAATTTAGAAAGGGCAATGGGGTCAAGTGAAGATGATTTTCAGGAAAAAGAAGACCTATGGGAGAAGCCATGACCTGTTAGTCACTATTTCAGTGAGTTCCATCTGCTCTCTTAGCTCAGGTAGCATACTAGTATTTCTCTCTCCTTCCCTTTATTCAGCTTATACAATAAGTCCTAATGACTCAGCAGTTTTCAAACTCAATTATTTCCCTAACTCCTCCTCATAATTTTGTGTTCCAATATCTACCTTACTTGTTTTGTTAATAAGCTTCTCTCTTCCTCAAACAGTGTAAGGAGGGGCTGTGTAACTTTCACAGAGGGCACAATTGTCCTCAAAGAGAGAACAAACAAAGGCTCTAATTTCCTCTGCATCTGGACTCAGCATGCTCTTTTTGATGACCTACTCTCAGAAGTAAATTTTCCACTGTGACCTCTAATTTTGTGATAAGATTCTTCTCCAGGTTACAATCTGGTTGCAGGTGCAAAAAAATTTCATGTGAAGGAAAATATTCTAAATGGAATCTATGGTTCATCAAGCTGTCTCTGACTTTTCTTATTCACTTAAACACTGAATTTTTTCCCTTTACCAGAGAGAATAGGTAATGTGACAGTATAGCAACAATAGTCATGACAGGGGCAAAGCTAGCTGAGAGTCTCAGGGTGGCTTTCATGGTATCAATATGCTTTAATGGAATATTTCTTGGTCCAGGGTATGGCCTTCAACCCTGAAGGTTATTTAACTATGATTCACTGAAATCTAAATAACAGGAGAACCATTTATGAATAAATTATGACTATAATATAACAGGTTTACGTTGTGGGGAGAAACTTTTTTCTACCCTCAAGATTCCTTTAGCTGGTGTAATATACACCAATAAACATGAGACAAATCAGCATAAATATATATGTATGGGAAATCCACCTTTATGAGAGTCATAGACCCCCGCATACATGAGAAGTTCAAAGAAAGAAAGAGAAAATGAGGTACAGATGACATTCTGAGCTAAGAATGACCTTGGGACTTCAGAGGGTAGGACAGTCATTGTAGGATAATAAGAAGTGTTGAAATTAGAAGTTTGCCTTGTACTATAGAAATGTTAAAATGTTATCTCTGATAATCTCTTACTATGGGCAAGAACCCCAATTCACACTCTTCTAGGTAGTTAATGGAGGGGGCTCAGAAGTTTCTCTTGAGCCCTCAGGGTTTTGGTTGCCTTTAGCTTAAAACAATCTGCATAGCACAGAGAGGCACATTTTTGGGGTTACTCATTCTGAATCCCTATAATACTTATTTCCAGTGAAATCAAGGTACCTAGAATATCAAATTTGTAAATTCTGGTGAACATGGATAAAAAAACACAAACATAATTCTTTTCATTTAGAGTTTGATAAAAACTAATAAACTTCCCTTCTCCAAAATCCTAATGAAGAGGGAATATGCTAATTGACCCTCATGCCATAGCAAAGATGGCAACACCCACAGCCAATAAGGAGGGAATATGCCAATTGACTGTCCCGACCTCAAAGATGGTGGCACCCAGAGCCAATAAGAAGGGAATATGCTATTTGACTGCCCCGCCCTCAAAGAGGGAGGCTCCCACAGCCACAAGATGGCTGGCAGGGGAGGGCAGTTGTGGGCAATCAGGCCAGCAGGGGAGGGCAGTTAAGGGCAACCAGGCCAGCAGGGGAGGGCAGTTGGGGGAGACCAGCCCAGCAGGGGAGCACAGGTGGGGGCGACCAGGCTGGCAGGGGAGGGCAGTTGGGGGTGATTGGGCTGGCAGGGGGGGGCAGTTCGAGGCAATCGGGCTGGCAGGGGAACAGTTAGGAGTCGATCAGCCTGGCAAAGCAGTTAGGGGGCAATCAGGGTGGCAGGCAGAAGCAGTTAGGGGCAATCAGGCAGGCAGGCAGGCGAGCATTTAGGAGCCAGCAGTCCCAGATTGTGAGAGGGATGTCTGACTGTCGGTTTAGACCTGATCCCTGTGGGCCTAAACTGGCAGTCAGACATCCCCCAAGGGGTTCCAGATTGGAGAGGGTGCAGGCTGGGCTGAGGAACACCCCCCACCACCACCAGTGCACAAATTTCGTGCACCAGGCCTCTAGTCTTAGCTAATAAAGAGGGAATATGCAAATTGACTGTCACACCATAACGGCCAAGATGGCTGCACCCACAGCGGAGGCAGGGATTCCATAACACAAGATGGCTGCGCCCACAGCAGAGGCAGGGGTTCCGTAACACAAGATGGCTATGCCCACAGTGGAGGCCAAGTTCCCGTAACAAGCCTTAATGAGCAATCAGAAGGAACCTGAGGCTGCGTGGAGCTGGGCCATTGCAAGGGACCTGAGGATGTGCGCCCCCCCCCCCGCCCCGGCA
>NW_005364953.1:601507-612019 GCF_000412655.1 Myotis brandtii | reverse complement strand
CTTGATGGGGGACCTCAGGCCGCACCCCCTGCCCCAGAGCTGGGCTGTGGGACCTGAGGCCATGCCCCTTGCCCAGCAGGGCTTGATAGGGGACCTCAGGGTGCAACCCCTGCCTGGTGGAGCTTGATGGGGGAACTCAGGCCATGCCCCCCACCCTGGTGCTGGACCAGAGGACCTGAGGCCATGCCCCCTACCCCGGTGCCAGGCCAGGGGACCTGAGGCTGCACTACCCACCCAGCAGGACTTGATGAGGGACCTCACGGTGCACCCCCTGCCCAGTGGAGCTTGATGGAGGACCTCAGGCTGCACCCCCCGCCCCAGTGCTGGACCAGAGGACATGAGCCCACACCCCCTGCCCTGGTGCCAGGCCAGGGGACCTGAGGCTGAATCCCCCATCATGCAGGGCTTGACAGGGAACCTCAGGCTGTGCCTCCCGCCCACAGGGCTTGACAGGGGACCTCAGGCCATGCCCCTCACCTGCACGGCTTGACAGGGAACCTCAAGGTGCACCCCCTGGCTTGGGCCGGGGGACCTCAGGCTGCACCCCCTCTCCTGGCACCAGGCCAAGTGACCTGAGGCCATGCCCCCCACCTAGCGGGGTTTGACAGGGGTTGGGGCCGGCCAGGTCTAGATCTAGCCCAATGAGGGTGGGGCTGCCCAGGTCTGGGTCTCACGCAATTTTGAGGCACACGTGGGTGGGCGGGGACTTGACTCTGGTTCCCATGGCGTGCCCCAGACTCTGACAGGAGGAAGATTTTCATATACATTTTCATAATTTTATTTCATCTCTGACACTTCTACTATAGAGAAAAGGCAAATAGCAATATTAAAATATTTCCTCTAATTAATTCCCTTTTACTGTGCACAAATTTCGTGTACCAGGTAACTAGTAGTATCATATTAGTACAAAATGGGACACCTGTGTATACTGTTTCAGGGTGTGCAATGCATAACTCTAGGGGGTGCAATTCACATTGTTATCTGTGTGAATGATACTCCATGGAGTTGTGTAGTACCCAAATTGTGAAGTTGAACACAGTAACTCTGATGATGCTATCTATGCCTCTCCTTTCTATGTGTGCATTCAGCTAACACCTGGTAATCTGTGCCCTTATATTCTAAGACATTACAACAAGCCTTCCATATTGAAACACAGTCCCTATTTTGTACATTACTTTCTGTTCATCACATTTTAGTGTGATGTCCGAATAACATAAAATGGTGGTTTCCAAAAATTATTACATAAAAAGAAAGAAAAATAACCCTTGTTTAGAATGTAACTTCCATATACCTGCATCCAGGTACTTACTCCTTTTCCATAGGTCTGAATAGATCCCAGAAATCCACATTAAAAAAAAAAAAACACTCCTGCCCTAACCGGTTTGGCTCAGTGGATAGAGCGTCGGCCTGCGGACTGAAGGGTCCCAGGTTCAATTCCGGTCAAGGGCATGTACCTTGGTTGCGGGCACATCCCCAGTAGGGGGTGTGCAAGAGGCAGCTGATCGATGTTTCTCTCTCATCAATGTTTCTAACTCTCTATCCCTCTCCCTTCCTCTCTGTAAAAAATCAATAAAATATATTAAAAAAAAAACACTCCTGGTGGTTCTAAAGTAAGTGGTCCATGAGAAACACTGACTAAAATGCAGATTAATGCCATCATTTACCCTTTTTCAAAGCACTCTCGAAGATGTGGTACTACTACTGATCAGGTTTTCCTTGATTTTTGACCATTTCAGTAAAATATATGCAACTTTCTCTGATCACATCTATCTCTAAAGGTTGTGACTCTTAGTCCATGGGCTCCACTGATACTTAAACAACACTTCAAAATGTTCTATTTTAGAGAGATGTTAGAAATTCAGTGTGAATCTTTTCATTTCTTGCTTGAGAATTTTCTTTAGCCTAATTCTATTCTGGTGACTGCCAAATGCTCACAGCATGGCTGATTTCCAGTCAGTATTCTCCTTAGACTAAAATATCTTATTTTTGATCATTTTCACTGCATGATTGCTTCTACTTGATAGGTTAAATCTGGTTTTCTTGTCTGCTTACATCCTTAACCTCTTCTAGAGATATTATTGTTTAGATTCTCAATAATGTTCACAATACTTTCTCCTTTACTATCACTTAAAACTTAATTAACATACAATTTAAATTCTTTTCAAAGTCATTAATGAAGACATTAGCCGAACACAGAAATAACATCATCTCTCTGCAACTAGAAATAATGTCATCTAGCAAACAAGACTCATATTTCAATTGCTTCAGCTCCATTTCAAGGTTTCTACAAATATAGAACCACTTATTGGTAACAAATATATATATAGGAAAAAATATTTATTCAAAACAAGACTCCATACGTATGGAGAACACTCAATAATCAGAAAAGTAAAATTTCAATCAAACACCTAAAATCAAACCAATAATTAAGTTTTGTGGTGATTTCAATGGGATGTGGTATAATAATCCAACGTGCTCCCTTCTGAGGGGTCCTACAATTTTCATAATTATTGACATATGAATATAGAAGTTGTCTTCTCCAAGCCATTAGAAAAATTTTGTTCTTTGTCTTATGAATTTAAGCAGCCCAATTTTAGTCAGTAGATTCAATATGATATGAAGTCATCTTTGTTAGATTCACTCAGATCTCCTGCTCCTGTTCAACTAGTCATCTTTTTTTCTTGTGTGATCAAAATTTATAACTGGAATCTGTATGATTTCCACATGTCTCAATGTTCAGAGTGAACCAATTTCACCAAGACTGGGACTTTTCTTAACTGTTCTCCATGGGCAACATTTGACATCAAACACAAATGAAAAGCCACAGTAACTGCTAGAATATCTCCCTACCACCCTGAAACCCCCTTCTCAGACTTTTCAGACTTCTGTTGTTCATTTCACACATTAGTTATATATTAGAATTGACTTAGGCTGCCTCTGTCAGAGAAGGTTTCCCTGACACAGTGACATTTAAGCTAACCTCTGAAGTTAGTTGAAAGAAACAAGGAGGGGGAAGAGCATTTCAGGCAGAAGTACATGATAACTAAAGCCTACCCAACATTTTCCTTGCATGTCTAATAGGCATATCATATTTTAAATTAGACAAAATCAGAACCCTTTATTCTTCCCTTCCTACCACCATCATTGCCAACACTATGTCTACTCCAAATACTGTTAATACACTATGGTTCAAAAGTTCATCTATTTATTATTTCTTTTTAGATTTTTTTTTTAATTTAATTTTTGGAGATCCTTACATTGTCATATATGTTGAATATCTTTTTCCCAATATTGTGGTTTCCCTTCAACTTTGATTATGGTAATTTTCACTACACAGATCCTTTTATTTTATACATCAAATGTACCATTTTTTCCTTTATGATTTCAAAAGTTTCCTAGTTATATTAATAAATGTCTTCCTCAAAAATGATATTTCTATTCATCTATATCTTTATTCCTATTTTCTTTACTTTTTAACAAGTAAATCCTTGATCCATCTGCAATTTGTTTTGATGCAAGAAGTGAGACAGGGATCTACAAACTACTATTTATTGAGAATCTACTATGTGTCAGGCACATACATTATTTAATTATGATATAAGTATTACTATGCTATTATACAGATGAGGAAACTAATGTTCAGAGAGCTTGAGTAACAAGCTAGAGGTCACACAGCCAGTAAATGGCAGAGCATGGGAATGAACTTAGGAATGATTCCAAACCCCATGCTTATTCTACCAAACTATTGAGTTGTGATGGTAGGAAATCAACAAACAAGTGTTAGTGAAGACGTGGAGAAAAAGGAATCCTTGTGCACTGTTGGTGGAAATGCAGACTGGCACAGCCACTGTGGAAAGCAGTATGGAGTTTCCTCAAAAAATTAAAAATGGAACTGCCTTATGATCCATTGATTCCACTTCTGGAAATACATCCAAAAAAGCCTGAAACACTAATTAAAAAGAATATGTGCACCTCTATGTTCATTGCAGTGTTAATTACAATAGCCGAGATTTAGAAGCAGCACAAGTGCCCATCAGTAGATGAGTGCATAAAAAAAACAGTGATACATTTATACAAAATAAACTAACAAACAAAATAGAAGCAAATTCATAGATACAGAGAACAGCCTGACAGCTGTCTGAGGGGAGAGGGGTTGAGAAGGCTGGGTGAAAAACATGAAGAAATTAAGCAAAAAATCTAATCCAAAACTCATAGACAGACAATAGTATGGTGATTATCAGATGGAAAGGGGGGTGGGAGAAGTAGGAGAGGGTATAGGAGGGATAAATTGTGATGTAAGGAGACTTGACTTGAGGTGGTGAACACACAATACAATATACAGATGATATATTATAGAATTATACACCAGAAACATATACATTTTTATTAACCAATCCACTCCCAGTAAATTCAAATTTAAAAAGATGAGAGATAAGTATTGTGAGGACGTGAAGTAAAGGAAACATTTGTGCAATATTGGTGGAAATGTAAATTCCTACAGTTACTATGGAATACAGTATGGAGGTTCTTCAAAATATTAAGAATAGAACTGGTAGTTGTCATAGGCAGAGGATGGGGTAGTAAAAAGGTACAAACCTTCAGTTATAATACATCAATGCCTTTTTATGTAAAAAAAAGTTACATGTGGGAGATACATAACAATAAAAATCATATGATAAAGAAGTGTTTGATGAATAGGCCTCAGATCTGTGTAAAACACTATGAAATCAAATATACAATAGATATGTAGTTTGAAACAATCTCTCCACACCATAGTGCCAATTTAAAAATCTCTGACCAGATGATATTTGCAAACAGTAGTTCTGACAAAGGTTTAATTTCCAAAATGTATAAAGAATTTGTAAAACTCAACACCAAACAAATAAACAATCTAATCAAAAATTGGGCAGAGGACCTGAAAATACAACTCTCCCAAGAAGATATACAAACAACCAATAGATATATTAAAAGATGTTCAACCTCACTGGCAATCCAGGAAATGCAAATTAATACTATAATAAGATACCACCTTACACCAGTTAGAGTGGCCATTATCAACAAGATAAGCAACAACAAATGTTGGAGAGGTTGTGGAAAAAATGAACCATCATTCAGTGCTGGTGGGAATGTAGACTGGTACAACCACTATGGAAAGCAGTCTGGCAATTCCTCAAAAAATTAAAAATTGAGCTACCATAACATCCAACAACCCCACTCCTGGGTATATACCCAAAAAACTTGAAATCATTTATACACAAAGATATATGCACCCCTATGTTCATTGCAGCATTATTCACAGTGGCCAAGAGTTGGAAACAGCCAAAGTGCCCTACAATAGAGGACTGGATAAAGAAGATGTGGTATCCTATCTAATAAAGAGGGAATATGCTAATTGACCCTCATACTGTTGCAAAGATGGAGGTGCCCACAGCCAATAAGGAGGGAATATGCTAATTGACTGCCCCGCCCTCAAAGATGGCGGCACCCAGAGCCAATAAGGAGGGAATATGCTAATTGCTGTCACACCCTTAAAGATGGCGGCGCCCACAGCCACAAGATGGTGGCACCCAGTCCCCTCAGCCCTCCAGCTGCCCAGGGCCAGCCCGAGGCACAGGCAAGCCTTGGATGGTGGTTACCCAGCTGCCCAGGGCTGCCTGAGGCTCAAGCAACTAGGGCCAGCCGAGACTTGCGCTGCCGGCAGTGGCAGCAGCAGAGGTATGATGGGGCGTCACCTTCCCCTGATGGCTGAGTCACCTCCCACCCCTGAGGGCTCCTGGACTGTGAGAGGGGGCAGGCCGGGCTGAGGAACCCCCTCTCCAGTGCATGAATTTTCATGCACTGGGCCTCTAGTAGATATATAATGGAGTACTACACGGCCATAAGGAAGGATGAAATAGCATCATTTAAAACAACATGGATGGACCTTGAGAACATTATGCAAAGTGAAATAAGTCAAGCAGAAAAAGCTAAGGACTATATGATTTAACTCATATGTGGAATATAAAATTGAAACTTATTAACACAAACAGCAGTGTGGTGGTTGCCAAAGGAAGGGGGGTGGAGGAAAAAAGAGATCCTAATATGAGGTGACAGGAGATTTGACTTTGGTGGTGGGCACATGGGCCTATATACAGATTTTATAAATTAGTAATTCACACATGAAACCTATATGTTCATGTTGACTAATGTTACCCCAATAAAATAAAAATAAATAAATAAACAAACAAATCAATAAATATCTCCCACCAGTTAAAAAAACCTTCAGAGGAGGGATCACATCCCATTCATTTTGGAACTGAACAATAGCACCAAAACAAAGCTTGGTATATAGTACTATTTCAATACATTATAAAATTTTGTAACTGAAACTAATTTGGTAAACCATCCTGTTTAGAGATCAAACTGTATGGGAATAAAAACTCTGCCACAGAGGAGAAACTTTTCAATAGACAGAAAATTATGCTTGATATTTAACTCCAGAGACAGTTTTACTCTAAGGCAGACATTTTATAGAAGCCATGTTTGGTATTTTTCCCTTTGATATAAAAAAAAAGCATTTTTCAAAAGCAACCCATATATCAGTTCCACAGCATCTCTTACATTTTTATAGCACATAATGTCATCCAACAATTTTATGTTAATTCAAAGTCTTTTTGAATAAACTAATTTACTCTGCCTGGAAGTATCACTATGGTCTACCTCCATGAAAGGGTGGGATAGTCCTTTGGGCAATATTATAAACAAGACTTTTTCTTTTGCATAAACACATGCCAATTTTATTATTAAATGTGTGTTACCCAGGGCATATTAATTATTTTTTAATCAACAGCAAAGATACTGGACCCTCACATATTAATGTGAGAATTCAATCAAGAATTAGACATGTATTTGCCTTTGAAGCTTATTAGATACATTTGAAAAGCCATGTAAGGAAATATGTTTAAATTCTATATTATAATTATAGTAGAGGCCCGGTACACAAATTCATGCATGGGTGGGGTCCAACAGGCCTGCCCCGATGGGGGCCTATCAGGTGGGGCTGGCCATGGGGGTCTAATGCTGGAAGCTATAGCTTTCCTCCAGCTAGATCTAATTATACTTCAAGGATGGCCAAAAGAAAATGCACAACAGAACTGTTTTGCATTTCATGTGCCATGAGATGAAGTTGTTTATGTGTTGTTTGCAAACGTATATCAAGATGTATGATGGCCCTTTAATGATTTTTGTGTTTTTCCCAGTTTCCCAATATGATCTTCATGTTTGTTTCTTTAAAGGTTTTTCTGTTTTTGAATGTGCCTACCTTTTGCTGTTAATCCTGGCAGCCTGCAGGTCCTCTTTGCTGCCCCTTTTAAAGAGAGATCGAAAGCTCACCTAATCTGCAAGGCACCACAAATTCATAAAATCCCTACCCAGCCTCTCTACATTTCTCAGTGAAGGGCCACCATCCCATTAATGCTTAGGTCACCTTATTGACTAATTTGGAAGGTATTGTGGGGCTACGGGCTATGGAGGGAGAATCCCAAACCTTGGCTATAGTATTAGCAGAGCCCTCTGGAGACTATGGTTGGGGACAGAAGGGACTGATAATTATTATCTTGTGTTTTCACTAAATGTACATGCACCAGGAAGCCAGGTAGTGACTTAAGGGTGTTGGAAGCCACTCTGGGGCTGGACCAGCTGGGGCAAGGGGCCATGGGTGGTTTTCTGGATGACCCCACCCCCAATAAGGGTGGGGGGGCCCGCTTGGGGGTGGTGCCAGCCAAGGCGAGGGGCTGCGGTCATTCCAGTTGTTCCAGTCATTTTGTCATTGGTCGCTGGGCTTTTATTATATAGGATTCTTATTCATACTATTAAATTAATGAGTATTTAATATTAGAACAACAGAAGTCAGGGTATATGGATATGCTTAATTAATATACAATTTAATTTATTCAAACAATTAACATTAATTTAGTTACCACTGTGAGTTCTGTGTTGGAAGATTAAATACATGAACTGATATAGATCCTAACCTTAAGGAACTGACGATAAGTGAGATCATATATATATCAGTATAAAGTAAAAAACAATATGTATAATAAGGAAATATCATGATGATTAAAAAAAGAAAAGATTGCATCTTGCTGTGAAAATCAAGAAAAGCTCCAGGAAAAGATGGCAGCTGGCAGGATGGCAGTGAGGTGGAGAGTATGAGAGAGTGAGGGAGTGAAAGGGGAGTGTGTGGACATGTGGTGTGTTTGTGTGTGTGTGTGAGTGTGTGTGTGTGTGTGTGTGTGTGTGTGTGTGTGTGTTTGTGAGAGAGAGTGAGGTACAGTTAGATCCTGCAGGACTTTTGGGGGCTGGCAGACTGGGCTCTTTTAGTTGGGGAGCCCCTACTATTGCTGCAAGCACTCTCGGGGCAGCTGGCTCTGGCACAGAAACCACACCATCTTGAAAGGGAGAGCTGCTGTAACTAGCAGCCTAGCCTCACCACCACCCAGACTGGCCTCAGACAACACCCAGGCCCATACAGCCACTCTGGCCAAAGACCTACTACTACAGCTACAGACCTATGGACACCAGGACTCAGCCTTTCTGGCCCCAGGCTCCTGTGAGTCCTGGAGTGCACAACCCTCCCCCCTGATCCACCACTGCCGCACAGGTGCTCTGCATCCCAGTGCCTGGGCCCTCCAGTGACTCTAGGGTTGTGTGACCCTCCTGCTGAGTCCTCTGCTTGAGCCAGAGGCCCCATGTGGCTTGGCGCCTGGTCCCTTCAGTGACAGAAAAAATGGGGAGACAAAGAAACAACCCCCAAAAGAAAGAAAAGGAGGAATCGCCAGAAAAGGAACTAAATGAAACGGAGGCATGCAACTGTCAGAAAAAATAATTCAGAGAAAAGGTCATACAGTTCATAAACAGGACAGATGAGAAAATCAACAACCTATGTAAGAATCAAGTGAAAATGAAAAATGATATAGCTACATTATAAAACACAATGGAAGGATTCAACAGTAGACCAGAAGAAGCAGAGGAATGAATTAGTGAGTAGGAAGACAGGACAGAAAAAAAAATCTGAACAGCAATTGAAGAATAAAATTAGAAAGCAGAAGTAGAGCCTATGGGAGCTTTGGGACAACATGAAATGAAGTAACATACATATAATAGGGGTGCCAGAAGGACAAGAAGAGGAACAAGGATTAGAAAACCTATTTGAAGAAATAATGACAGAAAACTTATCTGATTTGGGGAAGAAAAAACTCACACAAGCACAGAGAGTCCAAAACAAGATGAACCCCAAAAAATCCACACCAAGACATGTAGTAATACAATGGCAAATGTCAACAACAAGGCTGCAAAAGAGAGGCATAGAGTTACCTACAAAGGATCTCCATTAGATTATCAAAGATTTATCAACAGAAACACAACAGACCAGAAGGGAATGGAATGAAGTATACAAAGTGATGCCAAGTAAGGGACTGAATCCAAGAATATTCTATCCAGCAAGGCTATCATTCAAAATTGAAGGAGAAATCAAGAGCTTCTCAGATAAAAAAAAAAAAATGAATAAGGGAGTTTATCACTACCAAGCCAGCAATGCAAGAAATGCTAAAGGGACTATTGCAAAAGGAAGAAATAGAAAGGGAAGAAGGAACACAGGCATAATGAAAAAAATGGCTACAAACAAGTATCTATCAATAATAAACATAATGGACTAAATGCTCCAATCAAAAGACACAGAGTGGCTGAATCAATAAGAAACCTGACCCATATATATGCTCTACAAGAGACCCACCTCAAAATAAGGGACTCATATGAACTTAAAGTGAAGGGATAGAAAAATATTTTTCAGGCAAATGAAAATTTTAAAAAAAGCTGGGCTAGCAATACTTATATCTGAAAAAATAGACCTCAAAGTGAAGGTCATAACAAGAGGTAAGGAAGGCCACTGTATAATACTACAGGGATTACTACAACAAGACAATATAACTCTTGTAAACATATATGCACCCAATGCAGGAGCACCCAAATACATAAAAAAAAACGTCTGGAAGGTATCAGGGGAGAGATTGACAGAGATACAATCATAGTAGGAGACTTTAATACCCCATTAACATCACTGGATAAATGCTATAGACAAAAAATCAGCAAAGAAACAACAATCCTAAAATACTCACCAGATCAGATGGACTTAATCGACATCTTCAGAATATTACACCCCGAAGCTACAGAATATACATTCTTTTCAAGTGCACATGGGACATTTTCAAAGATAGACAACATATTGGGACACCGGCAAATTCAATTCAATTTCACAAAGATTGAAATCATATCAAGCATCTTCTCAGATCACAGTGCCATAATATTAGAAATAAACTACAGTAAAAACAACCACAAAAAAATGACTGATTTACCAAAGAGATCAAAGAAGAAATTAAAAATGTCCTGGAAACAAATTACAATGAAAACACAAAAATCCAAAATCTATGGGACACGGTGAAAGCAGTCCTGAGAGGGAAGTTCATAGCATTATAG
>NW_005364953.1:596186-601478 GCF_000412655.1 Myotis brandtii | reverse complement strand
AGAAAGACTAGTAATTAATTATCTAACTCTACAACTTAAAGAATTAGAAAGACAGCAACAAGAAAAGCCCAGAGTGAGCAGAAGGTAGGAAATAAAATGATCAGAGCAGACATAAATAACATAGAAACAAACAAACAAATAAAAACAATACAAAAGATAAAACCAAGAGCTTGGAAGGATAAACAAGATTGATGAACCTCTAGCCCAGGCACACCAAGAAGCAGAGAGAGAGAGAGGACCCAAATAAACAAAATCAGAAATGAAAGAGGAAAAATAACAACAAACCTCACAGAAATATGAGAATCATAAAAAAAAATACTATGAACAAATCTATTTCAACAAACTGGTCAACCTAGAAGAAATGGGCATATTCCTAGAAAACTCTAACCTTCCAAAACGCAATCAGGAAGAATAAAAAATCAGAATAGGCCAATAACTATGAAAGAATTGAAGCAGTAAAAAACAAAACAAAAACAAAAACAAAACTTCCAGCAAACAAAAGCCCTGGACCAGACAGCTTCACAGAGGAGTATTAGCAAACATTCAAGGAAGAACTAAAAACTATCCTCCTCAGACTATTCCAAAAAATTCAAGAGGAAGGAACATTTCCAAGCTCTTTCTATGAAGCCAGCATTACTCTAATTTCAAAACCAGATAAACACACTACAAAGAAAGAGAATTACAGGCCAATATCTCTGATGAACATAGATGCTAAAATCCTCAACAAAATTTTAGCAAATCAGAAACAGAATTACATTAGAAAGATCATACACCATGATCAAGTGAGATTTATTCTGGGGATTCAAGGATGGTACAACATCGGCAAATCAATAAATATGATATATCACATAAACAAATTGAAAGACCAAAATCACATAATCATATAATTGATGAAGAAAAAGCATTTGACAAAATGGAACACCCTTTCTTGATAAAAACTTTTAGCAAAATGGGAATAGAGTGATCATACTTCAACATAATAAAAGCCTTATATGACAAACCTACAGCCAACATCATACTCAATGGGAAAAACTAAAACCATTTCCACTAAGAACAGGAACAAGACAGGGATGCCCACTCACACCACTCCTGTTTGAAATAGTACTGGAAGTGCTGGCTATAGCATTCAGACAAGGAGAAGAAATAAAAGGCATCCAAATTGGAAAAGAAGAAGTAACACTGTCCTTATTCACAGATGACATGATATTGTACATAGAAAACCTTAAAGACTCCATCAAAAAACTACTAAATTTATTAAATGAAATCGGCAATGTAGCAGGATTCAAAATTAACACCCAGAAATTTATGGCTTTTTTATACACCAATAATGAACTCACAGAAAGAGAAACAAAAAAAATTCCCATTTACCATTGCAACAAAAAATTAAGATACCTAGGAATAAACTTAACTAAGGAGGTAAAAGTCCTATACTCAGAAAATTACAGGACATTGAAAAAAGAGATAGAGGAAGACATAAACAAATGGAAGAATATATCGAGTTCATAGATTGGTAGAATCAACATCATTAAAATGTCCATACTACCCACAGCCATCTATAGATTTAATGCACTCCCCATTAAAATACCAATGGCATATTTCAAAGACGTAGAACAAACTCTCCAAAAATTCATATGGAATAAAAAACAACCCCAAATATGCACAGCAATCTTGAGAAAGAAGAACAAAGTTGGAAGGATCACAGTACCAGATATCAAGCTCTATTACAAAGCCACTGTTCTTAAAACTGCCTGGTACTGGCACAAGAACAGACATATAGACCAATGGAACCAAACAGAGAATCCAGAAATCAACCCACGCTATTATGCTCAATTAATACTTGACAAAGAAGGCAAGAGCATATAATGGAGTCAAGACAGTCTCTTCAATAAATGGTGTTGAGAAAATAGGACAGATACATGAAAAAAATGAAATTAGAACACCAACTTTCATCATACAGAAAAATAAACTCAAAATGGATAAAGGACTTAAAATGTAAGACAGGAATCTATAAAAATCTTAGAAGAATCCATTGGCAGCAAAATATCAGACATGTCGTAGCAATATCTTTACTGAT
The DNA here is from genome assembly GCF_000412655.1 of Myotis brandtii. Classification (NCBI taxonomy): domain Eukaryota; kingdom Metazoa; phylum Chordata; class Mammalia; order Chiroptera; family Vespertilionidae; genus Myotis; species Myotis brandtii. Next base: position 599,404 of record NW_005364953.1, on the reverse strand, counting down.
ACAGCTCCTAGGGCAATGGAAAATAAGGAGAAAATAAACAAATGGGACTACATCAAAATAAAAAGCTTCTGTACAAAATAAAAAGAAAGCATGAACAAAACAACAAGAAAGCCCACTGCATGGGAGTACATATTTGCCAATGTTATACCCAATAAGGGCTTAATCTTCTAAATTTATAGGGAACTCATACAACTTAACAAAAGAAAGATAAACAATCCAATCAAAAAATTGGCAAAGCACTTAAAAAGACACCATTCAAAACTGGACAGACAGAAGGCCAAGAGACATATGAAAACATGCTCAAAGTCAGTAATCATTCCAGAGATGCAAATCAAAATGACAATGAGATACCATCTTACACCTGTCAGAATGGCTATCATCAACAAATCAACAAATGACAAGTGCTGATGAGGATGTGGAGAAAAAGGAACTGTTGGGCACTGCTGGTGGGAATGCAGACAGGTGCACCCACTGTGGAAAACAGTATGGCTTTTCCTCAAAAAATTAAAAATGGAACTTCCATTTGACCCAGTGATCCCACTTCTAGGAATATATCCCAAAAAAACAGAAACACCAATTAGAAAGGTCATATGCACCCCTATGTTCATAGCAGCACAATTTACAATAGCTAAGATTTGGAAATAGCCTATGTGCCCATCAGCAGATGAGTGGATTCAAAAACAGTGGTACATCTACGCAATAGAATACTATGCTGCTATAAAAAGAAAGAACTCTTACCATTTGCAACAGCATGTATGGACATGGAGATCATTATGCCAAGTGAAATAAGCCAGTTGGAGAAAGATAAATATCACATGATCTCACTCATTTGTGAAATATAATGAAAATAAACTGATGAACAAAAATACACCCAGAGACAGAGAAGCATGGAACAGACTGTCAAACTTCAGAGAGAAGGCAGGGGAGGGGGAGGGTGGAGTAAGAGATCAACCAAAGGACTTGTATTCATGCATATAAGCATAACCAATTGATGCAGACAGTAGAGGGGTGAGGGCATGTGCTGGGTTGTGGGAGCGGCTGGGGGGAGCTCAATGTGGGAAAAGGGAGACATATGTAATACTATATGTAATACTTTAAACAATAAAGAATTTAAATTTTGAAAAAAAATCAAGGATAGCTCCATGGAGGAGGTAGCATTTTAACTGGTCCTTGATAAACATAGAAAATTTAGATATACTATTATGGGAAATAAGAGCATTCCAAGAGGAAAGAAGAGCAAATGTATACATGTGGGGAAGCACAGGGAATTTATGAGAAAATGTGAATAGTTCAGTTTTTCTGAAGCTTAGAATTTGTGAAACAGGATACTCATAAGACTGAAAACCTAGACTCAAGCCTCATGGAGATGATCCATAGATATAAATATCAGGAGTACAGACTTCACTCTACAATCCACTGGGTGACATTGTTGATTTCTAAGCAATGAAGTGGCATTAACATTATTAACCTGACAGAAGAATATGGTAAAAACCAGAAATAAATAGATCTCTATTTAAAGGTAAATTTATATTTTTAAGGAAATGAAAAATGAGAGTCAGAACTAGTTTAGTGGCAATGAAATAGGATAAAAAGAATTAAGAGATATCCCAGAAATGTAAACAATAGGATTTGGCAAGGGATATTATATTATAAACCAAATATAGGAAATAATTAATTAATATGATTCAGGTTTTAAGCCTGACTAACTGGAACAATACTGGAAACTTTGAACAACAGGGCATTCAAAAGACAGAAAAGTTTGGGAGAGAAAAAGATGGGTCCCATAATTATCTGATATTGTTTCTTATTTTTCATTGTTATTTGAACAATATCATATTAATTGTTACAATATTATATATTGAATGCCTATCATTGCCAAACTAAGTGCTTTACAAATATGATATATTACCTCATTTGGTCCTCACAACAACCCTTTGAAGAAGAAAATGTTTGTTGCCAGTGTGGTGGTGCTGAAGTGAGCATCCTCCCACCAAGAACTAAAAAATGGGGGAAATAAAATTGCCCTATGATAATCAAACAAAAGGATATATAACTAATGGATCAGAGAGAATGTACACAGTTTCTTATGGAGACAGAAGATCCAAGCCAGCAAGAGTTTATAAATTGCTGGAATGTATTAATATAGCTAATGGAAAATTGTCAGTTAAAAGTGAGTTTAGCTAGTTGGAAGTATAGAAAAGATATAGTGATAGAAGGATACATTAGCTTTCTAGGGAAGAAGAAACTTTCGTTAGTGATATTTGAAAAATCCCATCCAATAGGCAAGAATATTGCTGTAATAAAATGAATAATTTAATCTATCCCTTCTTGATATATTGGATATTTCGGTTCAACTAAAGTTTCTCCTCATCATTCCATACTAACCAACCAATCTTGTGAAATGACTTCATTGTAATTGATATCTAACAGTTTTTTTCACTGTTCTGCATCTCTAACTTTTGGAAAAGCATCTTCTCACCCACATTACTGCACCTCACCCCACATTACTCTACCTTGTCATTCACAGTCCATGTAGTTTAGAGGGACTGATTCTAGCCTCTTCTTTCATGGATGGATACGGCTCATGCCTGGCTAATGAAAGCATTCCCCTACACTGGCTGCAGTGACTGGTTCAGTGATGGGCACATAATACAAGGTTGAACAACAAAGCCATATTCAGGACATTGGCTGGAATCACTGAGTAATAAGTGGATGTGAACCTAAAGTTGCCAGTGGCCAGCTTTGCCTGAGAATAAAGCCAATTCAGAAGGAGAGAGAAGGACTGAGTGCTGAGGATATTATTTGAGGCCCTGGATCCAACCCTAAAGTTTAAAAAATATGTTTATGTTTTTTTATTGATTTTAGAGAGAAAGGAATGGAGAGGGAGAGAGAGAAACATCAATGTGAGAGAGAAACATCAATTGGTTGCCTCCTATATGCACTCCAACTAGGGACCAAACTATAACCTGGGTATGTGTCCTGACTGGGAATCAAACCAGTGACCTTTCGGTGCACTGGACAATGCTCAACTAACTGAGCCATACTGGTGAGGGCTCTACTCCTGAACTTTTAATTCATGTTGAGCAATACATTCTCCATGTTAGAAAATAATAATACCACACCTAGATCTAATTATATATGGATATATCTTTTAATTCCTAGATAATTATTCCTAACTTGCAGATAAGAAAAAACTAAAATTAAAAAAATGTATCGAA
>NW_005364953.1:591984-596045 GCF_000412655.1 Myotis brandtii | reverse complement strand
ATTTCATTTCATGCAATAATGAGATAAATATAACCCAATATATTTCACTTTTCCCTTGGCTTCCAGGATACTCAGAACCAAATTTCATAGTCAAAACTTGAATGAGGTACTAACTTATTTAAGATTTCTAAAACATGTATCTCTCTTTCTCCCGATGGTTTCTGTGCTTTCCTTGTTAACATTTTAATTGTCCTATTTTAAAGATATTGTAATATTCAAACTACTTTGTATATTTTTTAGATTAATGAAATGTGATATATTTATTAAAGTTAAACTCTAGGTTTCTTTTTAGCTCCGAGATTATCAATAATATATTGCGAATGCACACAGAATCTCATTTTGATCCATAATTTCTTTGACTAAGAGAAAACTATAGAAAGAAACTTTAGAGGTCATCTGTTATAGATAAATCCCTTCATTTTGCACATAAAGATTAAAATTTTGCTCAAGGTTATATAGCTAGTTATAATCAATCAGAGATTAGCACCCAGATTACCCAAATCCCAATTTCCAATCCACTATTCTTTTTATCTACTCTATCATATCCAAAATAAAAAAGAATTTTAATAACCAATTCCAGCCAGGAAACATATCTTCTCTCTTGGATCCCTATCAGTAAGTACTGCTCTTCCTAGAAATGAAGCTCTATTTCATTTCCAAATTAACTATAACTATATCAGCCAGGAAACATATCTTCTCTCTTGGATCCCTATCAGTAAGTACTGCTCTTCCTAGAAATGAAGCTCTATTTCATTTCCAAATTAACTATAACTATATATTTATTTATTTATTTATTTATTTATTTATTCTAAACAAAAATTCAATAGTTTGGACCATCATATTGCACCAGCCTCCTTTTTCAATAATGGGATCCTTATTTTTGTTTAGGTAGATCCCTTCACCTCCAATGGCTAAAATTAATACATGATTTTTTCTACTGCCCTTATCTTTCTATTGCAAGCCTGCACTGAATCAGAGAATCTTGTCAAATGTATTAGTATGCCCTTACCTCAGAGAATTCTGATGTCTGCTCAGCATAATGAGGAGTGGGGTGTCTAGTTCTTGAGAGTTAATTGGAGTTGGCTGACCTAAATTTTGAAGCTTTATGTCTTGACCTTTTCTTAAATGAACACACATCTCAAGCTTACAGAGGAAAGGTGGGGGTTGGGGGAACTGAGTGCAACAACCTGCTGCTGAGCTGCTGGCTGTTCTCGCTTATAATTCCACCATGCCTTCAGCTTGTACAGAACTTTCAAGGCTCAGATGGTTATTTTATCCTTCCTACGTTCTATAAACATAGGTTGAAATAAAATGCCCCACATTTTGATGATAAAGCAACTGAGACCCAGAGTTCAGAGAGAAGAAGGCAATAGGCAGGAAAAGGCAAGAGGCTTTTGAGTCTGTCTTTTATAAACAACTCTTCCTCTAGCCATTAACAATAGCTGAAAGGCAGGATCAGCCCTCAGTAATGTCACAATCACTTATCTCTGGGCTGGTTACTTCAAGCCCTTTCAGCAAACCCCACAATGTTCTCAGCCTTCCTTTCATAGAAAGAAAGAAAATACTACCTTTCATTCAGCCGTAACTATAGAGACACTCTGCTAGGCACTTTTTATACACATAATTTTATTACTTCTGTCATTAAGTTTATCTAGAAGGCATGATCAAACTTTTTCTCAAAAACAGAAAAACATCCCTAGCCCATTTGACTCAGTGGATAGTGTGTCAGCCTGCGGACTGAAGGGTCTCGAGTTCGATTCCAGCCAAGGGCACATGCTCTGGTTGCTCTGGTTGCAGGCTCAATTCTCAGTAGGGGGCGTGCAGGAGGCAGCCAATCAATGATTCTCATCATTGATAATTCTCTCTCTCTCTTTCCCTCTTCCTTCCTCTCTGAAATAAATTAAAAAAATATATTTTTTAAAAACGGAAAACGGACTTTTCCCAGAGAGAATAAGTTGCCTAAGATTACACAATAGATGACATTGCTAATGTCTAAAATCCTAGTTAGTCTGAACTTAAGTCTCTTACTCTTTTCACTTTATCATGTTACCTCTCTTAACTCATTTGACAAATTAAGTCATATAACAGAATTAAGTGTCATTATCCCAAAGAAAATTGGTAGGAAAAGAAGGAATAGCTAAAGTTGAATTTTAAGGTACTACAATACTTTGGTGAAACAGATTACTTTGGAAGAGGGGCTATTCTTCCCCTCTTAAAATCACACAACCAATTCTTCAAATCACATAACCAATTAAATTACTCTGCTTATGCATAAGAACAAAGCATCTTGGTGAGGATTTGAAATAGCAAAAAGTAGCCAAGAATACATTACTGGGATTTGTACTCTTATTGGATCTTGAAAAATAAAATACACACACACACACACACAAACACACACACACAAGTTCCATGACTTGAATATTTGTTAATTGTTAGGAAATCAGATTTTAATGCTAGCACACAGGCTAGTCAGAGGCTTGGCTCTAATTGATGTGTCAAGATGAATTGAAAGTTGTGGACAGTGAAGGCAAGTGTGCGCTGCATATGCTGCCAAGAAAATACCAAGCTGCTGACATTCTGACATGTTTTTCCTAACCCCTATCCTCCACCTCTACTTTCAATTGCCTGATTAGCTGATTCTTTTTTAAATACATGTTTTTATTGATTTCAGAGAGAGGAAGGGAGAGGGAGAGATAGAAAAATCAATGATGAAATAGAATCATAGATCAGCTGCCTGTTGCACACCCCCTACTGGGGTTCAAGCCCACAACCCAGGCATGTGCCCTGACCAGGAATCGAACCATGACCTCCTGATTCAAGGGTCGACACTCAACAGCTGAGCCACACTGGCCAGGCATAGTTTATTCTTAATATATTCACATACATTCCAATAAATCTAAACCTAATCAGTTCCACAGGTGCAATTAAGAGAAACATTACAGACTTGAATACATGACCCACACAAACAAGGCCTAAGTAACCATTTTTGTTCCATTATCCTGTAATGGTTGTTATACCCATTATGCCCACTTGCTTGTCAGACATGCACAGAAATAAACAGCTCCTTGAGAGCAGGACTTTTACATACTAGTATTTTTATCTCTAGATTTCAGACTATTGCAAGGTATTTAGAACATAATAGGAGGTAAATTAATATTTGTACTAGTACAAAGATAATATATTGGGAAATCATTAGAAAACATGTAGAATGAAATTGTTGCTTGTGGAATAGTTTGATATCAATAGTATCATGGTTACAGAGCACAAGATTTGGAATTCTGTAACATGCCTCTAGTGTCCCATGTCATAGCCTCTTGGAACACCTCTGATCTCAGGGGCTGTTGTGGTAGACAGTTCCAGAGGAGTTCCAACAACTTCCTGCTGACAACTGTTCCACTTCAAGCCTGCTGAATTGAAGTCTTTCTGCTTTCTACCAAAAGGCTTGTTTCATACCTCTTGGTCTTAGAACAAATGCAGCTCAGAAGTGGTGTTGAATTAACACTCTCAGGGACAACCTTAAACCATTGGAGGATGGGAGTAAGTGAATAAGCCCTCCAGCTATCTTTTCATAGATTATTCTATGAGGTATTTTGTATACTTCTCAGGAGGTCCCAGTAAAAATGAGCCCCTGTGGCCCACAGTAGTGACTTAAAAATGCACTCTTTTCTTGGATTTACCTTCTTTCCTGTCTTAGTCTCCCTACTCTCACTTTGTTTTCTGGGATCACATCCCAGATAACATTGAGTCAAGTCTTTGTCACAGGCTCTTTCAGAAGAACCTAAATTAAGACAAGTTCATACAGATCCCAACTAAAATTATGGTTCTACCACTTATTAGCTGTGTGGCCTTGGACAATTTATTAATCTCTGAGTATCAGTTTCTGTGTCAATGTGTATAATAATAGCATCTACCTCACATTGATTGTTAAAAGTATTAGATACAATAATGCATGTAAAATGCCTAGCACAGTGCCTCGCCTATGGTAAGTGATCAATAAAATTATTATAAACTAGAGGCCCGGTGCACAAAAATTTGTGCACTGGCGGGGGGGGGGGGGGGGC
>NW_005364953.1:591297-591625 GCF_000412655.1 Myotis brandtii | reverse complement strand
AGAGCAGGGCCGATCAGGGGGTTGGGGAGCTCCCCCCTGTCACGCACAGAGCAGGGCCGATCAGGGGGTTGGGGCGCTGCCCCCTGTCACCCACAGAGCAGGGCCGATAAGGGGGTTGGGGCACTCCCCCCATCACACTCAGGGCAGGGCCGATGGTGAGGTTGCGGCTCCATCCCGTCACACACAAAGCAGGGCCCATGGAGGGGGGGGTTGGGGCACTGCACCCTGTCACACACAGAGCAGGGCCAATCAGGGGATTGGGGAGCTCCCCCCTATCAGGCACAGAGCAGGGCCGATCAGGAGGTTGGGGCGCCTTCCCCTGTCACGA
>NW_005364953.1:578535-590715 GCF_000412655.1 Myotis brandtii | reverse complement strand
CAGGCAGGGAACCTTGGCTTCCTCCTTCACTGGAGCAAGCAAGCCTCCTATTCGCTTCAGCTGCCTGGCTGCTGGCCGCCATCTTGGTTGGCAGTTAATTTGCATATCGCCCTGATTAGCCAATGGGAAGCGTGTCAGAGGTGCGGTTAATTACCATGTTTGTCTATTATTAGATAGGATAACACTATGCATTTGACTAAGTTCATATATAGAGTGAATTTGTGATAGTCTTGTGCACTCCTAACCAGCTGCTAAATATCCTAGAATGGATTATACTCTGACTAGAGGCCCGGTGCACAAAATTTGTGCACAGAGGGGGGGTTCCCTTAGCCCAGTCTGCACCCACTCCAATTGGACACCCCTCTCACAATCTGGGACCACTGGCTCCTAACCACTCACCTGCCTGCCTGCCTGTTTGCCCCTAACCCTTCTGCCTGCCTGCCTGATCACCCTTAACCTGTCTGCCTGATCACCCCTAACTGCCTCTGCTTGCCTGCCTGATCGCCCCTAACCTCTCTGTTTGCCTGATCGCCCCTAACTGCCTCTGCCTGCCTGCCTGATCACCCCTAACTGCCCTCCCCTGCCAGCCTGATCGAGCCCCTAAATGCTCTCCCCTGCTGGCCTGATTGCCCCTAACTGCCTCTGCCTGCCTGCCTGATCGCTCTTAACTGCTCTCCCCTGTTGATCTGATCTCACCCTCAACTGCCCTTCCCTGCTGGCCTCATCGCCCCTAACTGCCTCTGCCTGCCTGATCACCCCTAAATGCCCTCCCCTGCTGCCCTGATCTCACCCCCAACTGCCCTCCTCTGCCAGCCAATTTGGTTCTGATTGGTCAGTTTCTATGCCAGTCAGCGTCAAAAGCTCCGCCTCCTAGGCAGCCATTGGCTCCTCACAGTTGACCCAGATTTGGTTCTGATTGGTCAGTTTCTATGCCAGTCAGCGTCTCTGAGCCTATCAATAGGGCCTGGTCAGAAAGGAGGGGCTGATCAGCAGCCTGGGTGGAGGCCTGGAGAGAAATGGAGGCAGGCTGTTGGCTAGGCCCAAAGAGAAAGAGAAGCAAGTTCTGATCAACAGCTGCTACAGAGGCTATGAATCAAACCCTGTCTCTCTCTCTGCAGGCCTCTCTCTGGGCCTGATCTGCAGCCCCCTAGGCAGTCAGTGCTGGGTCAGGGCGCCCACAGCGGCCCCAGTCAGTGCTGAGTCGCCCTGACTCTTTATTATATAGATTCCTCCACATTCCTCCGACCCCACTTCCCAAAGGATGCCTAGCACAAAGGATAATTAGGCACATATTTAAGCACTTCTTATAAATCTGACAAAGATGCCTGATGAACATATAGTCAACAGCATAGCATGACATATTGAAATCTGACTGGCAGTCAGTCACCACACTAATTATGGTACCATTCATGAGAGGAATGAGATTGGATGGGAAGATTGGGCTGTAGCAATTCCCTACATTGTACTAATCAGGAAAGCTCCTCAAGCAGTGAGGTTGATATTTTTAGCCTAATAAGCAGTGAATCCTAATGAGCAAGTCTTTCATTCAAATTCCTTGTCACTGAACATACAAGTACCAGGCATCAGAGTCTCAAAAGTGAATGCTTACCACACTCTCTCATCATAGGAGATATTTTTGTCATTATGTAATGTGAATTAAAAAAATATTTCTGTGTGCTCCTTATGAGCTACTTATTCAGATTTTGATCCAGGATATTAGTAATAAAATAAAAATAAGAAGTCATATATTCATTGAACCAACTGTATCAGATGGAAATACAAAACTTAAAAATCAGAAAGAATGAGTAAAACAGTTAAGACAGCATTTAAACAATTTCCAGAATACCTTAAGTATTCACAGAGGGAGCAGTGGTTTTTCAGTCTGTTGAACATGGAACCACATGTGGGACCAGATGTAGATTAAGGAAGTGAATTCCAACCATCTTCACTTGATGGAACACAGAAAAATGCTAACCTTTGTATGGCATACGGGGGAAAGGGGGTATTGAGTGAGATTTAGTTTTCCTTCCTCTTACCTAGAACATCCTCCTTTAACAAAATCAAAACAAAACAACACTACAAAAATCTACTAAATTCTCAAACATGCCCTTCTTTTAAATATACTTGTTTAAAGTTTATAAAAGGAATATTTCCATTTTCCTACTTATCAATGCTTAACCAGAACACAAGAATGCTTACAAACATACTCATAGAAATCCTTTCCCATCTGAATTGAGATTTTTTACCTCATTTTCAAGGGGTGAAAATAAGGTAAAAATCAATAGCCACATGCAGGGGTGAAAAGGAAGTTTTTCTTCAATCTCAGAGAGGTCAGTTTCAATGTATGTAAAAGGCAAAATATTGGCTTTCCAAAGATGTCCATACCCAAATCCATATATATAAAGATCCAGGGTCTGTAATGTCCAAAACAACCAAAGGGATGACCAAACACCAGGCTGTGCATGCAGCAGGCTTGGGTGGGCGAGGACTGGCAAGTGGGCTGAACTGCTGACCTCTCGGTCCCTCCCCTCTGGCTTCTGCGGGCGCCATGATGACCCAGCACTGACTGCCAAGGGGGCTGTGGGCCCCGAGACACTATGGCACTGCAGCAGGAGGGGGCTCTGGGTCCTGGCCAGCCAGGGCGCAGTGGAACTCTGGGTCTTGTGTGACCAGGGGCGTGGCTGGCCTTCAAACCGGACCCTGACAGGAGGAAGGAGGGAGCCCATTCCTCCCAGAATTGGCTATTGGATAGCTTGCTGTCAGTGGCCTGCCAGCCAGGAATCCCATTCACCTGCACCCCAAACCCCGGCAATCCGGCAGGCAGAGGCAGTTAGGGGCGAGATCAGGCCGTAAGGGGAGGGCAGTTAGGGGAGATCAAGCAGGCAGGCAGAGGCAGTTAGGGGCAATCAGGCAGGCAGGCAGGTGAGCGGTTAGGAGCCAGTGGTCCCAGATTGCGAGAGGGATGTCCGGCAATCGTACATCCCCCAAGGTGTCCCAGATTTGAGAGGGTGCAGGCTGGGCTGAGGGAACCTCACCCCTCCCCACCCCCATGCATGAATTTCATGTACCGGGCCACTAGTAACGTATAAATATGTTAAATTGCATGGCAAAGGAGACTTAAGGTAATAGGTGAAAGTAAGATCAGTAATCTGTTTCTAGCCTTAAAATAAAGAAATTATCCTGGATTCTGTGAATTAACCAAATATAAGGACAAGGTCCCTTACATGTGAAAAAGGAAGGAAGAAGAGTCAGTTTCGGAGTGATGCAATGTGAGAAAGACTTGAACATTCATTGCTGGCTTTGAAAAAGAAATAGGCCATGAAGCTAAGGAATGTGGGAAGTCTTCAGAAGCTGGAAAAGACAAGAACAGATGCTTCCCTGCACTAACCGGTTTGGCTCAGTGGATAGAGCGTCAGCCTGCGGACTGAAGGGTCCCAGGTTCGATTCCGGTCAAGGGCATGTACCTTGGTTGCGGGCACGTCCCCAGTGAGGAGTGTGCAGGAGGCGGCTGATCGATGTTTCTCTCATTGATGTTTCTAACTCTCTATCCCTCTCCCTTCCTTCCCTTCCTTTCTGTAAAAATTAATAAAATATATTTTTTAAAAAAGAACAGATGCTTCCCTAGAGCCTCAACAAACACACACACACACACACACACACACACACACACACACACACACACACACTTGCTGACACCTTGAATTTAGCCCAGTGAGAGCCATTTCAGACTTCTGACCTTCAGAAAGCTAAGATGATACATTTGTGTTGTGCTAAGCCATTAGTTTGTGGCAATTTGTTACAGCAGCAATAGCAAAATAATATAATAGACTTTACTTTAAAAAGTACAGGTAAAGTAATTCAATCATTAGGACTAAATGAAGGAGACATTTCTTGTGGTTACTTTCTAGTTATTCCAAACTAATGATTAACATACTTCCAAGTAGAGGTACTCCCAGGGCTCTAAAATAACACTTATATAGTGTTATAAGATATGCATGAAAGACCCTCCCTCTTGAAAAATATATTTTTAAAAGCTTGTCACATTTCTTAATCTACACAGATTCTTTGAGAAGAAGAAGGCCTGAACTCTAACACAAATAGGTCATCTGGGGAAATACAAGTTAACTCTAAGCTTTTCAAAATGGTATATGCATATCCCCATAGTTCTAGATGTTAGGAAAGCCACAATAAAACCACAGTGCAAACATATTACATCTTGCTGGAGTGTCAATTTTATGCTTGTAGATTGGGGACAGGTAAGAGCATTATTTCTATGCATAAACATGTTTTAAAAATAAACTAGATTTGTGCATGAGTTTTAAGACAAAACAAAAAATATCGCACATGTAAAGTTTTTTGTGTATTCTTTTAAGATAAGCTCCCACAAACTCTCTGGCGTGTGATTTGACTTTAGTCTTTCTATAGAGACTGAGAAGTACTACATTAAGTCATTATCTATATTCAATTTTTCACCTGTGTATATTTGATGTTGCCAAATAGATTGCAAGCTCTTCAAGAGCATGGAGTATGTCTTCTATTTCTTTGGCATCCCCACTAGAGTTCTTTATGTGAAAGCTTCAGTTCAAAGTTTCTTTTTCAACTTTGAATTCTTCTCAATAGGTCCAGCTTTTGGAGGTGACACCTAGTCCTATTGGATAAGTGACAAGCCACAAACAGATCTGACCATGTTCATTTCATTATAAATAGTGGGACAGGAAAGCATACATCAGGACAGAATATTCCACAAGGCTGTATGAGAGTTTAAAAACAAAACAGGAAATGCTGTTATTTGCTTCTCCTTTTGCCTCCTGTCTTTCCTCATTCCAGACTGATCTCAGAATTAAAACAAAAGCAAAAACAATCAGGAAATGTTTGGAACAGTACTGAAGCAGTCTAATTTGTTGACAGTAGAAAGTTTTCCATTTGTTAGCACATTGAAATTTTCATATCCTGTACCTTACCCTGCATTGTTACTGAATGCTGCTGACATGGCTTCTCAGCAGTATGGAACTTAATTATTTTCCTCACTACATAGTCAAAGAGCTCCCATTTTCTGAGGTTTACAACATGAAGCCAAAACAAAAAACCTGGTGTAAAAGTAATATATCAATCAAAAGGCTCTTTTTCTAACATGGTACTCAAATACATAGGTATGGGTATATGTGTGTATATATCTATGTACATATGTGTGTTGATACAGGGTCAGCCTACAGTATTGGCACAAGAGTTTTTTAAAAATATATTTTTTATGGATTTCAGAGAGGATGGGGGAGGGAGAGAGAGATAGGACTTGTATGCATGCATATAAGCATAACCAATGGACATAAGACACTGGGGGATAGGGGAGGCCAGGGGATGGTCAAGGGCGGGAAAAAAAGGAGACATATGTAATACTCTTTGTAATACTTTAAGCAATAAAACAATAAAATAAAAAAAATAAAAAAGAGAACATCAATGTTGAGAGAGAATCATCGATCAGCTGCCTCCTGCATGCCCCATACTGGGGACCAAGCATACAACCTGGGCACATGCCCTGACCAAGAACCAAATCATGACCACCTGGTTCACAGGTCAATGCTCACCCACTGAGCAACACCAGCTGGGTGGCACAAGAGCTTTTATACCCCTTTATCTATCAGCCTTTGATATGAACTGCTCCTTGGGTGAGGCATTTTTCTTCCCCTCACCTGGAGCTAAGGAAACAATTCCTTCATTCTTGAGGGTTTTCTGAGTGACACAACATAGTGTATACCATAATCTTCAACAGGAACCATATTATTGAAAACTTTAATCAAAATAGACCTGCTAAATATTACCATCACAAATTTTATTGAGATGACCCTTAAGCAATACTGGGACATTGTGTACTCCATGATAAACTAGCAGAAGAGATTATTTTTTTCAAGTTCTTTTAAATTGTTTCATAAAAGCAAATGCTCACTTTATTAACATCGATAGTCCATGCACTAAAAGTGAGTGAGTTGCTGTGTGGAAGAAGCATGAATGCTGGAATCAGAGAAAATTGAATGAAAGTTTGACTTCACTAATTTCTTGGAATTCATCAAGCAATTTAGTTTCTCTAAACTTCAGTTTTCTCATCTGGAATACTGGCTAATAGTAACATTTACTTCATAAGTTTTGTTTTCTTTTTAAATCTTTATTGTTGAAAGTATTACATATGTCCCCTTTTGCCCCCATTGAACTCTCCCATCCCGTCTTCACCCCACCCCAGTCATCACCACCCTATAGTCTGTGTCCATGGCATATATACATATGAGTTCATTGGTTTATCTCTTTGTCCCAACCACCCTCCCCTGCCTTCCCTCTGAGGTTTGACAGTCTGTTCGATGCTTCTATAATAACTGAAAGGGATGATCCAGGTAGAGTACTTAGTTCAGTGCTTGGCTGATATAAAGTACTAGAGGCCCGGTACACAAAAATTTGTGCACTCGGGAGGGTCCCTCAGCCCGGCCTGTGCCCTCTCACAGTCTGGAACCCTCGGGGAATGACCACCTGCTGGCTTAGGCCCACTCCCTGGGATATTGGGCCTAAGCTGGCAGTCAGACATCCCTCTGGCAGCCCGGCAGCCATCGGGGGATGTCCACTTGCCAGCGGGGAGCAGGCCTAGCTGCAGTCGAACATCCTTAGCGCTGCTGAGGAGGCAGGAGAGGTTCCAACCACCACCGCTGTATTGGCAGCCGTCAGCCTAGCTTGTGGCTGAGCAGAGCTCCCCCTGTGGGAGCACACTGACCACAAGGGGGTAGCTCCTGCATTGAGCGTCTGCCCCCTGGTGGTCAGTGTGTGTCATAGTGACCAGTGATTCCCACTCGCTCTGCTGTTAGGGTCAATTTGCATATTACCCTTTTATTATATAGGATAGAGGCCTGGTGCATGGGTGGGGGCTGTCTGGTTTGCCCTGAAGGGTGTCCCAGATCAGGGTGGGGGTCCCGCTGGGGTGCCTGGCCAGCCTGGGTGAAGGGCTGATGGGTGTTTGCAGGCTGATCACACCCCCTTCAGGGTGGGTTTCCCCCCTGGGGTGCCTGGCCAGCCCAGGTGAGGGGCTGATGGTTGTTTGAAGGCTAGCCAAGCCCCCCAGCGGGGACCCTCACCCCATGAGGGTGTGGCCATCCTGGGTGAGGGGCTGATGGCTGTTTGCAGGCTGGCCATAGCCCCCAGCCACCCAAGCTCCCAGTGGAGGCTGGCTGGAAGCAGGTATCTGGGATTTATTTAGCTTCTATAATTGAAACTTTGTTGCCTTTGGCATAGGCCACAGCTGGCCAGAGCAGGCAGGAAGCTTGGCTTCCTCCATCATCGGGGCAACCAAGCCTCCTGCTTGCTCCAGCTCTGTGGCTGCCGGCCACCATCTTGGTTAGGTTAGTTTGCATATAGTCACTCTGATTGGCTGGTGGGCGTGGCTTGGGTGTAGCAAAGGTATGGTCAATTAGCATCTTTGTCTTTTATTAGTATAGATGGCGATGTATTGAAAAGGTGACGAGATCCAGCTTTGGAGCATAAAAATGAGGGTTATCTTCTCACTTTGCTTCTTACTATCTGTGTAACCTTGGGCAAGTGAATTAACCTATGTAAGCTTTAGCTTAAATCTATAAAATGGGGTAATAATGGTACCTTCTTGATAGAGTTAACATGACAACTAAATGAGATGATACATGTAAAGCATTTGGCACAATTCCTGAAATATTCAGTATTTAAATATGATGTAATTTAATATCAATTCATAATAGACTAGTTTTTGAAAATTCAACAGCTCATTTTAATTGTACATTTTCTGAAGAGTTCTAGAAATAGACACCTTTTGGATTTGCCTAAGAGTTTTATAACCTGGGGATACAAAGAATTGAAATTAGGACCTTGAAGAGATATTTGCACTCCCTCATTCACTGCATCATCTATCACAATAGCTAAGATGTGAAAACAATGTAACTGTCCATCAACACATGAGTGGAATATGCTAAGTGAAATAAGCCAGTCACAGAAGGATAAACTCTGTATGATACCACTTCTATGAGTTATATAATATAGTCAAACACATAGAAGCACAGAGTAAAATGGTGGTAGCCAGGGGCTTGGGTGAGGGGGAAAGAGTTGTGCTGCTATTCAATGGGTCTAAAGCAGTGGTTCCCAAACTTATTTGGCCTACCGCCCCCCTTTCCAGAAAAAATATTAGCCCCTGGAAATTAATTTTTTTTAAATTTTAATAGCAGTTACTCATCACCTCCAAATGCACCTGTGGCCATCACCGCCCCCCTGGATCGCTGCAGCGCCCACTGGGGGGCGGTAGCACCCACTTTGGGAATCACTGGTCTAAAGTTTCAATATGCATGATGATTAAGTTCTAGAGATAGAGAAGCCCTCAGGGGTGATCAGGGCCAGCAGCTGCCACTCACACCTGCTGACAGCACCGAGCTATCAGACCAGCGCTGGGCAATGGTAGTGGATGCGAGTGGCAGCTCCAGTGCCAGCTGCAGGTGTGAGCGGGGTCGATACCAGCAGTGAGTACGAGTGGCAGCTCTGGTGCTGGCTGTGGATGCAAATGGGGCCGTCGTCAGCAGTGGGTGCGAGAGGCGGTTGCCAGCCCTGATCACCTCTCAGGAGCAGGGGAAGGTGGAGAAGCTCTGAGGGGTGATAGAAGCCTGCAGCTACTGCTCACACCCACTGATGGCTCCAAGAGATCTGGGCCAGAACTGGGTGCCAGTAGCAGGTATGAGCACTGGGTGGGACCATGGCACGTGGAAGTAGAATTTTTAATAACCACCAGAGGCTCACCCTGATGATAGCGACCAGCACCCCACCTTGGTCTGGCACCTCTGCTCACCTTCTCCACTATCCTGCCATGGCCAACGCCCGCCATGTTCCGCGCACACACCCTGGTGGTCAGCACACATCATAGTGACTGGTTGTTCTGTTGTTCCACTGTTCAATTTGCATATTAGCCTTTTATTATATAGGATAGGAACATCTGTAAACCTACTTTTGTCTACCCTTGTTTACATTAAAATTTTAAAGAGGGTTTATCTTTTAAATGTTCTTGACATGATTTTTTAAAAGGACCTGGGGTGGCATTTCTGCTTTGCTAATGGCTGGACAAAAATGGTGTGAGATTAAGAAGACCCAAGATAATGTATCCTTACATTTCAAGGGTTAAAATAGGAATTTAAGAGAGACAGAAGATAGAGTATACAAAAGTCCGTGGCTCTTTCCTTTCATTTTTGACTACAGTTGGTAGCAAAGGAAAAAATATAAGATCACTTAATGTGGGTGACTAGTTTATGAAAACAGAAGAGGAAAATTAAAAACATAAATTAGAGTATAAAACTTTTCTTTCTTAATTTACCCTTCAATTTTCCTAAATATCAATTCCCCCAAATGCATTAAATTTTTTGAATGTGTTATTTGACAGAAATCTTATAAAATCAGAGAATATTATAATCATAAAATCATTTTAGGGAAGGGTGTTATCTAATCTACCTAACCATATGATGCTTCAGTTTTACTGCCAAAATTCTTACTTGAAAATCTTTAGAAACAGGGAACTGACAACATTCAGCTGGCTCTGACTGTTCAAAGTTATTTCCACCCTGCTCCGCCTGGAGTGACTCAGTGGTTGAGCATCTACCTATGAACCAGGAGGTCATGGTTCTATTCCCAGTCAGGGCATATGCCCAGGTTGTGGGTTCAATTCCCAATGTGGGGCGTGCAGGACACAGCTGACCAATGATTCTCTCTCATAATTGATATCTCTCTCTCTCTCTCCCATTCTCTCTGAAATCAATAAAAATATATTTAAAAAATTAAAGTTATTTCCACCCTTTACCCTGTTGGTGGGAATGTAAATTGGTACAGCCATTATGTAAAACAGTATGGAGGTTCCTCAAAAATTACAAATAGAGCTACTATATGATATGGCACTCCCACTCTTGAGTACATATCAGAAGGAAACAAAATCAGTATCTTGAAGAGATATCTGTAATCCCATGTTCATTGCAGTATTATTCACAAAAACCCCAGGTATAAAAACAACCTACATGTCTGTCAACAGTTGAATAAAGAACACACACAGACACACACATGCACAGAGGACTATTACTCTGCCATAAAAAAAAACAAGGAAATCCTGCCATTTGTGACAACATGGATAAACCTGGAGCGGATTACTTAAAGTGAAATAAGACAGAAATAAAAAATAAAAATACTGTGTGTATCGTTTGTATGTAAGATATATAACAACAACAAAGTGGAACTTAAGTAACAGAGGGTAGAATGGTTGTTGACAGGGAGTGGGGGATGGAGGAAATGGGGGATGTTGGTCAAAGAATACAATGTTCCAGTTATAAGATGAATAATTTCCGAGAATCTAATGTATATCACGGTGACTATAGTTAATAACAATGTATTGTATATTTGAAATTTACTAAGAGAATAAATCCTCAATATTCTCACCACATAAACACACATACACATACACACATGGTAACTATGTGAAGTGATGGATGTGTTGATATACTTAATTGCGGTAATCATTTAACAATATATACACATATCAAATCATCACATTGTATACTTTAGATATATACAATTTCATTTTTTTAAATTATACCTCAGTAAAGCTGAAAAAAATAAATTAGCAGAGAAAAAAGTTATTTCCAACGTTAATCATTGTTGAGTTATCTCTTTGTACCTCACTTGTCAGTCCTAAATCTAGGCCTGCTTGAAATTAGACAGGAAAAATTTAATTCCCCTACTCTATCACAGCCTTCTTATCAATGCTTTGTTAGCCATAGCACACTGTTGTCTCTTATTTAATTTACTGTCAATTAAAACCCTTTAATTATTTATTCACCCAGGTACTCATCCATCCATCTTTCCCCTCCTCCCTTCCTTCTTTCCATTCATTCACTTATTAATTCATTCACCAGACTGCTTACTATGTGCCATCCACTGAGCTAGGTGTTCTCAATAGGGTAGGAAAAAATCAGTCTCTGTATTTATGCAGGTAATATTCTAATAATGGAAATAAAGAAAAATTATGAATAAAATTATAACTTGTAAAAATTTTTATAAAGCATAAGAGCTAGCTATGATAGAGAATAATGGAAGGGGGCTCACTATAGAAAGTTTTCCAGGAAGAACTTTCTGAAGACTTTACATAAAGCTGAATCTTTTTATCCCTCATATGTTCAAATTAAATATAAATTATTTTAAGCCCTATAAATCATAAATTAATCATAATTAAAATAATATAAAAGAGTGATAAAAATAATAGAATTTAATTTATTTAAAAAATAAAGATTTACAGAAGGAAGATATTATTCAAAATTATTTTCCACTGGAAAGTCATTTCAACTGCTGTTCTGAGAAAAATAGAAACACAAGAAAAGCTAAGCATTTGAGACAAAGAATCAATTATAAGAGCAATCAAGTTCTGGATATAGTGGCCACAGGAAAAAAGATTTACACTTAAGAATGATAAAATTTCCATTTGATTTATATAAGCTACAAATGTTTTCTACGATACTATCTTAACAAGATATTAACCATAAGTGGCCTTGTGAAGTTCATCAGACTGTAACAATTCCTGGGTTTCCAGCACATCAATCAACTAAAAGGGGCTTTATTTCTCCCAAACCAATAATAGTAGGTATTTTTTTTCACCTCAGCAAAAGTAGAACTGGCCTTGTAGGGACATTTATTGATTAAAAGATTCTCATCTCAAGACCAAATATGTCCCAATATTCTCATGCATTATCCTCAATAGACATCAATTGATCAAAAAGATCTGAAGTATAGTGGTTTGGGTCAATTTCTGGGTTCTCTATTCTATTCCATTGGTCTATATGTCTGTTCTTGTGCCAATACCAGGCAGTTTTGAGAACAGTGGTTTTGTAATACAGCTTGATATCTGGTATTGAGATCCCTCCTACTTTGTTGTTCTTTCTTTGGATCGCAGCAGTTATTCGGGGGTTTTTTTGTTTGTTTGTTTGTTTTTATTACAGATGAATTTTTGGAGAATTTGTTCTAGGTCTGTGAAATATGATGTTGGTATTTTAATGGGAAGTGCATTGAATCTATAGATTGCTTTGGGTAGTATGGACATTTTAATGATGTTGATTCTACCAATCCATGAGCACGGTATGTTCTTCCATCTGTTTATGTCTTCCTCTA